>NC_137205.1:5013138-5028138 GCF_960531495.2 Zeus faber
GGTAGGTATGGTGTCAAGGAGAGGTATATGGAAGGACACATGGAGGTGGATTTCACCAAAGGGATGGAATTGGCTGTTGTGAATGCGCATTTCAAAAAGAGGGAGGAACACAGGGTGACATACAAGAGTGGAGGAAGATGCACACAGGTGGTCTACATCTTATTCAGGAGGTGCAATCTGAAAGAGATTAGTGACTGCAAAGTGGTGGTAGGGGAGTGTGTTGCTAGGCAGCATCGGATGGTGGTCTGTTGGATGACTCTGGAGGCCAAGAAGAGGAAGAGAGTGAAAGAAGAGCCAAAGATGGTGGAGGTTGAAAAAGGAGGAGTGTTTAGGGAAGAGGTAAGGCAGGCAATAGGTGGAAATGAACGGTTACCAGATGATTGGGAAACAACTGCAGAAGTGGTGAGGGAGACGGACAAGAAGGTACTCGTGTATCATGTATCATATCAAAGAGGAAGGAAGACTCTTGGTTGTGGAATGAAGAAGTACAGGAGAGCATAGAGCAGAAGAGGTTGGTGAAGAATAAATTGGATTCTCAGAGAGATGAACAAAGTAGACAGTAGTACAAGCTGATACAACGCAAGGTGAAGACACAAGTGGCAAAGGAAAAGGCATACGACAAGTTGTATTAGAGGTTGGACAGTAAGGAAGGAGAAAAGGACTTGTACCGATTGGCAAGACAAAGGGACCAAGCTGGGAAGGATGTACAGCAGGTTAGGGTGATGAAGGATAATGATCAGAATGTGTTGACTCGTGAGGAGAGTGTGTTGAGAAGGTGGAAGGAGTACTTTGAGGAGTTGATGAATGAAGAAAATGAGAGGGAGAGAAGGGTGGATGATGTGGGGATAGTGGATCAAGAAGTGCAGAAAATTAGCAAGGATGAGGTGAGAACAGCATTAAAGAAGATGAAAAGTGGAAAGGCAGTTGGCCCAGATGACATACCTGGGGAAGCATGGAAATGTTTAGGTGAGATGGCAGTGGCATTCCTAATGAGACTGTTTAACACCATCCTGGAAAGGTTGAGGATGCCGGAGCAGTGGAGAAGAAGTGTACTGGTACCCATCTCCAAGATCAAGGGAGACGTACAGAGCGATAGTAACTGCAGGGGAATAAAGTTAATCAGCCACAGCATGAAGCTATGGGAAAGGGTAGTAGAGACTAGGTTAGTAGGAGAGGTGGGGATCAGTGAGCAGCAGTATGGTTTCATGCCAGGAAAGAGTATTGCAGATGCTTTAAGAATACTGATGGAAAAGTACAGGGAAGGCCAGAGACAGTTGCACTGTGTCTTTGTGGATTTAGAGAAAGCATATGATAGGGGGCCAAGAGAGGAAGTGTGGTATTGCATGAGGAAGTCGGGTGTGGCAGAGAAACACGTAAGAGTGGTACAGGATATGTATGAGGGGTAGACAGTAGTAAGGTGTGCAGTAGGCGTGATGAAGGCATTCAAAGTGGAGGTGGGATTTCATCAAGGATCAGCTTTGAGCCCTTTCTTGTTTGCAATGGTGATTGACAGGTTAACAGATGAATTCAGGCAGGAGTCTCTGTGGACTATGATGTTCGTGGATCACATTGTGATCTGTAGCAAGAGTAGGGATCAGGTTGAGGAGAGCCTGGAGAAGGGGAGGCATGCATTAGAGAGAAGAGGAATGAAAGTAAGCAGGAGTAAGACAGAATACATGTGCCTGAATGGGAGGGAGGACAACAAAAAGCTGAGAATGCAAGGAGTGGAGGTGGAGAAGGCAAATTAGTTCAGGTACTTGGGGTCAACCATCCAAAGCAGCGGAGAGTGCGAGAGGTGAAGAATAGAGTACAGACAGGGTGGAGTGGGTAGAGAAGATTATCCGGAGTGATCTATTACAGAAGGGTTCCAGCAGGAGTGAAGGGGACGGTAGGTCTACAGGACGGTAGTGAGACCAGCTATGTTGTACGGTTTGGAGGCAGTGGCTCTGACAAAAGGCAGGTGGCTGAACTAGAGGTGGCAGAGTTGAGGATGTTGAGATTTTAATTGTAGTGACCAGGATGGACAGGATTAAGAATGAGTACATTAGAGGGACAACTCAGGTTGGACAGTTTCGTTGAAAAGTGAGAGAGGCCAGATTGAGATGGTCTGGACACGTGTGGAGGAGAGATGAGAGTTACATTGGGAGAAGGATGCTGAGGATGGAGCTGCAAGTCAAGAGGAAAAGAGGAAGGCTAAAGAGAAGGTTTATGGATGTGGTGAGGGAGGACATGCAGGCGGTTTGTGTAAGGGAGGAAGATGCGCAGAGCAGAAGGTATTGGAGGCAGATGATCTGCTGTGGCGTGTGTATATTGTGTATATAGTTAGAGAAGAAGAATCTTTAATTGTCACATGACACACCACACTACAACACATGCATACACACACACACACACACACACACACACACACACACACACACACACACACACACACACACACACACACACACACACACACACACACACACACACACACATGCTTTGGATGGTGGCCGAAATGAGGCCTCTGCATTTAACCCATCCTGGCTTGTCCTTCCTCCGTGGGGGCAGCCAGGAGGAGTGGGCAGCATTCGACGACGCACCCAGGGACCTGGTTCCAAATGTCCATCGCTGGTCAGACGATGATGTTGTGCATGTTTTTAGTGGGAGTCCTTACTGATGTTAGTTGAAGGAAACCCCATGTGAGCACGGGGAGAACATGCAAACTCCACACAGAAAGGCTCCTAATCGGGAGATAGTGTAGTGCCACGTGTAGTGGATATAGTATATATCGTGTATATAATATATACAGTGTGTATAGTGTATATAGTATGTATATTGTATAAAGGGTGAACAATGACACTGAGACGCCCAGACGCAGCGTGCACGTCACAGTATATACACTGTATACATCTCATCACTGTTCTCAGTCTCAGTCTCGTTCCCGCAGTCTGTCAGTATTCACTGCACTAGCATCCGCCATGGCCACACCCCCTTCCCGTGAAATAACACGGTCCCTCGCTTATCGACCAATTCACTTAATGACCTGGTCCTAGGAACGGAACTCGGTCGTTAAGTGAGGATTACCTGTCGTATACTAGTTGCTAGTTTGCATACAATTTGATGCGTAGTATTGGTTCGGACATACTAAACACTTATTTGTCGTACTTAAAGGGCAACTTGTAGGTTAGCATACCCAGTGATTTAATGGTTGGGGACATTATGTAGCAATTTGATTTTAATAATTTTCTTTTTTTTGTACTTAGTAAGCTGGACTCTGTAATGCCACGCCCACCTAAAAATTGGACATTGCCCACAAACTTGAACGTGACGACAAGGCAAAGTTAGTGCTATAGTGAATGGAAGCTTGGTGAGTAGAAGAGATGCGGAGAGACACTCTGAGAGTGAGTGTTTTTATTTTAGATTTTGGGTTGTTGGAGAGGTTCCTAGTTGTATGAAACGAAAATGTGAACATGACTTATTCAGCATGATTACTAATAACATAATTAGTTCAGCTGTATTTCCTATTTGAATTAAACAAAACAAAAGGGCGGTGTCACCCACGTCTCTCCATTTTTCTCTTTAACTTTACCCCAGGAAGTTGGGGTGGGACTTTATTTGATTAAAACAGTTTTATTTCTTGACTTCACTATAGTAATTCTTAAACACAGTACTTCAGCATCCTAAATAGCTGTGAAACTTACTGACTGACCTGCTGACTGACTGACCACCCTGCTACTGCGCTGTGGCAGAGACAACGTCTCCCCCTGTGACGTCACCGGAAACACCGACCTCGCTGATTGTCCAGGAAGATTATTTAATAATTTAAAATTATATTCTGTGAAGTGAGCATTTTTTTTGAGTGGGACTCACCAAACCAAGGCAGGAGGAAATCTTGTTTGTCGTAGTTGCCAACCATCGACGGCTCAGAAATGGGGTTAGACCTTTCACACCCAAGTCAGGAGGGCACACAATCACAATCTAATAACCGTATAATTACAATGTTATAACAATGCAATAACAATATTATAACAATGTAATAACGGTGTAATAATGATGTGCTATAAAAGTGTCAATAGTGGTATAATAACAGTTTAAATAACAATGTAATTCCACTCAAAGGAGTTCTTCTCCAGGTCAACATACAGAAAAGGAAACTTTCTTTTTTTGTATATTTATATTTATATATATATATATATATATATATGTATTTGACCTAAAAGAGGACAGCTGGTGAGGTGGGCGAGGGCGACGGAAATTCAGGACACTCCCAGGAGAAGTGGGCCCGGCACACTTTGGAGGATTCTCTGAAGGACAACAGAGGAAGAGCTTGTCAGTGAGCTCTTCTGTCCGTCTCCCTCTCCACATTAAGCTCTGCCTTGATTTGTTCACCACTGGCGCCGATCTTAAAGTTGAGTTATTCTAGTTTTTCTATTATTTTTTAACAGCTTTTCATGTGCATTTATTGGGATTTCTTTTAAATTGTCTGTTCATTCGTTCATTTTTCGAGAAGCAGAGAAGAAAAAAAAACAAGCTCACTCCTCCACTAATCAGCGTTGACCAACAGCAGTAGCTCCCCGATGGGATGGCTCGTTGACAGACCGCTCATATTCCTCCTTTATTTCACCTTCCTTTTCTGTGTGTGTGTGCGTGTGTTTCTGTGTTTGTGTGCGTGTCATTAAGTGAGACAGAGAGGCTGAGAAAAGATGATAAGGCGACGAAAATCATGTCGTTGCGTCCGGAAAACGCATCTGGCCTTGTATGTCTGTGTGTGTGTGTGTGTGTGTGTGTGTGTGTGTGTGTTCGTGTGTGTGTGTGTGTGTGTGTGTCTGTGAGTGTGAATGCGAAAGTCTGTTTGTGCCAGGCTGTTAGCCCATCACCCTCTCCTGGTGGCCTAGCCAAGCAGCCAAGCAGCCAACAAGCCCTCCTCAAAATCTGCTCTCCTATAATCCCCCCCCCCCACATACACACACACACACACACACACACACACACACACACACAGCTCCTAATCAAACACAGTGCAGACATGCGGTTCCCGCTAACCTTGACCCGCGATGTGTATGTTTGTAGTACAATCCGTGTCTGTGAATGATAGGAGTCGACAGACTGGGATGATCTCTTTTACCTGTGTGTGTTTGTGTGTGTGTGTGTGTGTGTAGGATGCGGAGTCTAGTGTGTCTAATCAATGTGTGTGTGCTCCAAAAACTTTTATGCCAAGGCATAAGGTTGAAATGAGGTTGGAATGCCGAAATGGTCATTTATCATGGTATAACCAACGTATCGCCCTTTCCGGACTCGCAAAGTTCTTATTTATTTTTACATCCAGTGACACTCCAGTTAACGTAAACATAGGATGTCGATGGGTAAAAAAAGAATCCAAACTGAGGATCCGCTTCAGGATTGACGAGATGATTCATCATTTTGTTACATATATACTGTGTAGAAGAACAATCTTTAATCGTCACAGAGCACACCACACTACAACACATGCACGCACACACGCTTTGGATGGTGGCCGGTGAAATGAGGCCTCTGCGTTTAACCCATCCTGGCTTGTCCTTCCTCTGGGGGCACAGCCAGGAGCAGTGGGCAGCATTCGTGGACGTGCCTGGAGACTTGGTGACGAGTGTCTATCGCTGGTCAGACGATGATGTGTGCATGTTTTTAGGGGGGGGCCTTACTGACGTTAGGTGGAGGAAACCCCATGTGAGCACGGGGAGAACATGCAAACTCCACACAGAAAGGCTCCTATTTGGGAGATAACCCACCTTGTTAACAGCGCCCCAGGCCTGAATCGAACCCAGTGCAATGCACCACCATGCCACCAAATGGTACATGGTGGTAATGGTAATGGTAAATGGTGTATATATATATGTGGTGTGGTGTGTGTGTATATATATGTAAGGCGACGAAAAGCATGTCGTTGTGTCCGGAAAACGCATCTGGCCTTGTATGTCTGTGTGTGGTATATATATGGTGTATATATATATATAAACATACATACATATATATACATACATACATACATACATACATACATACATACATACATACATACATACATGCATACATATATATATATATATGTGTGTATATGTGGTGGATGGGATGGCGTGAGCAGCCACACCTGACACTCGTTGGTTGGGCTCATGAGCGGCAAGTCCATACACGCACTTATGATATGGGAGTCCTGTGTCATGACATGTTCCATCTGCACCTGGCTAATTCCACCTTCTCTCTACAATAAACAGGTAAAAAACCCCTGTCGTCTGTGTCTCTGTGCCGGAGGGCCCTGAAGAGGCCACTTGGGTGGCGTGTAGTGGCGAAACTGCCAAAAAAAACCCAAAACTATATATATATACATATACAGTAGGAGTCACTTTGAGAGGGCAGCTGGAAAATGACAGAGCCCAGGCAGGGTCACTCCCGGGTCAGGTCCCTGCTCAGATCTTGCCTGTAATGATATCCCCCTCAATGATGTAATCCACATGCCGGAGCCTGCGAACGCCCCCAGGCTGCATTTGTGAAAAGCAGTTGCAATGCTTTATCTGGCCATCGGGAGGAGCAGTGGTTCAAAACGTAGAGCAACTCACGTATTGGGGATAATCTTGCGATTGTTTAATGGAAAATATATATGTTTTGGAATGGAACAAATTTTACTCTACATCTAGTAGAATAAAAATGTACATCTCTGATTTAAAATAACAAATTATTTTAAAGAATGAATAAATCAGTTCTATGTCGTTATTTTAGATATATTTCATTGAAACAAAACATTGTGTGTAACCATGTGTAACAGCGACACGTTGTCAGTTACTCGCCCTTATTTTCCAATCCCAACTTTGACAGGTAGGGGCTTAGCGCACCTCCCTGCCCGAACCCTGCTCTTCCACCTGGGTGAAGAGCACTTCCCTGCGGATCTATTCATCCATCAATCCCATCATATCTGATCCGGAACCCGGGAACCGCGCATCTCAGACAGTTAAAGTTTATTTTTAAAGCCATTCAGACGGACCGGGGAACCGCACCTCATACCTTACATTCGATATTTTCTATGTAATTTTATTTTACTTAAAATAATTGTGAAATATCGCAACATATTTAATGGCAATACATTATGTATCGCAAAACTCCACATATTGTGCGTTAATGCACCGCAATAACCTATTTCATAGTTCTAAGGACTTTTTTGGAGGAATCATCGCTTTAATTGTGTCCGCACTGCACTACTGTAGGAGCGATCGTTGTTCTTAGAACTCTGTTTTGAGCAACTTATTTTGCTCCTACACCCGGGCAGGGACTGTATCAAGAGGAACCATCAGTGATATAAGTGCCGGTGATGGGTCCAGACCTAAGACCACGGTCCCTCGGACCCACAGTCCGCCTGGTCGGGTCGCATCGATCTTGGTGGGGAGCAGCCCACATATCCTCAGCCAAATAAAAAAAGACAAATAATGTATTTTTTTTTTATTGTTGTTGTTTATTGTTTTTTTTTTTTTTCTTTCATTTTACGACGTTTATTGAATGAAACAAAAAAAATCCTGTGCGGTGTCCCAATGCAAAGATGTGTCTTATGAAAGTCGGAATAAACTTTTAAATTATATCTTGTAGATCTAATATGAGTGAAGATTCAGCAACTGGATTGATTATTTCCCACCTCAAATTTGTTCAACTAATTTTAGTCGACTGTTAAGGTGAAATCAGTGAAAGTTAAGGAGTAAATACAACACCGAACTCATTCTGAAACCCCGTTGGGTGCCATTCGGCTGTCAGTTGATGAATTGTCTCTGGGGGACGTGCAGTGTTTAATCCGTTTGAATTGAACGTGTTGCTGGGAACTTCCACATGGAGTGATTTCCTTCCACAGAGACACCGGGAGTCTGTGGACCACAGGCAGTATACAACCACCTTCTTATTTTTAGGGTTAAGTCATAACACGCAACAAGTGTATCAGCTTGTATTAGTAATTCATTGTATCACCAGGACTTACCGCGTCATTACGTCGGTAAATTGTAGCTCGTTTCAGTAGTAATGCTGATGTAAAGACGAGCGACAACACGAGCTGATGCTATGTTCCATGGGAACTCGAAAATTTCTAATAGTGTCAATACAAAGTGACGATGTGTTGTGATGGGAACTTGGAAAACTGTATTTCATATCTAACATGACTGGACCCCGTCTATTGCTGCCTGAAGATATATTTATTATTATTATTATTATTATTATTATTTTTAGTAGTAGTAGTAGTAGTAGTAGTAGTAGAAGTAGTAGTAGTAGTAGTAGTAGTAGTAATAGTAGTAGTAGTAGTATATTATTATATTTTTAAATGCGATTCAGTATTAGTTTTTTTATAAATTATATTTATTTTTCAATATTATATCATAATAGTATAATATCATATTATTCCTAGATATTAAATGATTATATATTTTTTTTCAAATCTTGTGTGCTCTTAATTATTATTTAAGTTCATTTAAATTGTTTATAGTATAGTATATATTGCATTATTATACAGTATATTATTATTAAAATGTTGCGGGCTGTTTGTGTTGGTCAAGCTACTCTACTCAGGCCTCACCTTTGCACCTGCTTTGTTGTTGTTTTTTTGGGGCCCTGCTCCATAAACTCCCTCCGAGGTTTCACAATATAGCACAGAGAAAAAAAACAAACAAACGTAAAAACCCTTTTCCTTTGAGGTGTGTGTGTGTAATACATACTGTATGTTGCTATGGCAACCATCAAGGATGTGAGGAAAAGATGTAGCGCTTCATAAAAAACGAAACCAAAAACAAGCCCAAGCCATGAAGTTCGATTTTTGAATTTATTTTTTGTTCTTAAGGTTAAGCCCCGTATCTTACCGCATGAAAGAATGCTTTTTCACTGACTTTTTTTCCTCCTTGAGAAGGAGATAATCTTTTGGGGGTTGGGGGTTAAACTATCCTCACTTGGCACAATAAAGCAGCTTTCTCAGGTGAATTTTGGCGGCTGCCGCGCTACATACAGCGCAGCGTTTCGTCTCTGACTCATTTACATATTTTGGAGCGACTCACATCTTTGGCTCAAGCAACGCGTGTGTGTGCGTGTGGTTGTGTGTGTGTGTGTGTGTGTGTGTGTGCGTGTGTGTGTGCGTGTGTGTGTGTGTGCGTGTGTGTGTGCGTGTGTGTATGTGTGGACTGTGACAAAAGTAGAAATGGTAACTAGATGTTGTCAGAAGTTTGTTTTTCACACTTACTAACTTAGTCATACAAGTCATCGTGCTTGGCGAGTTGATAATGGGCTAATTTGGCGAATTTCTGCCTCCTTGCCCTGGGTGTGTGTTTGTGTGCCCTGCGGTGAGCATCAAGGCCAACTTGAGGCTTGAAAGCTTGTCTTCGTAAACCAATAACAATGTCACTTTTAAGGTGCTGAGGGTGAAAGGGTTGACCTGGGGTAGTTTGGGGTGGGATGAGGATTCGAGTCTGTTGAACTGGGAGCGGAAAAGACCAGTTTGTTTGCCTTCCCTTGGATATGAATACAGACTTTGGTTGATCCAAAGCTCTTCTGCCTTCATCTACAGACAGATACCTTTTCAAAGATGTGAACTAGATTTAGTCTGGCCCATGGATGGACTATATGCTCGAAGTTAAATTTCTGCATCCCTCTTTTCTCCTTTTCTACATCTTCCTGTCTGCCGCTACCACTGCCTCCACCACCACCACCTCCACTCCTGCATGGCAATGCATGGGCCCGGTTAATACGGCAGAAGTTACTTTCAGAAAGACAGCACCTTGGTGCGTAAAGGCACGATATACTGTATAGTACTGCCTTGGACCTACCGCAGGGAGAATCGGGAGATTTGGAGCGCCCACAGGAACGTACGTTATTGTCTGTTTTCCCATGTAATTCATACCAATGAAATAGCCTCCAAGTCATTAACATTGACCTGCAGCGATACCTTTTAGTGAAATATGACGTGAAAATAGTTATTGGTGAGGGCCCCTTACCTGTGTTTGCTTTGGACCCCAAATCACTAAGTCTGCCCCTGTGTGTGTGTGTGTTTGTGTGTATGTGTGTATGTGTGTATGTGTGTGTGTGTGTGTGTGTGTGTGTGTGTGTGTGTGTGTGTGTGTGTGTGTGTGTGTGTGTGTGTGTGTGTGCGTGTGCAGATAATTTGTATTGGTACTATTAGTATACTGTAACATTATACTACTATTATACTTTTGGTTAGCGTGAGTATTACTGAGATGACTTGGCTGTTGCCCTTTTGGTAGCGTGAACTGTTGGACTGTACAAATTGGAGGAAAAGACAGTCGATAAACAGGTTATAATATTATCAAGCCAATCTTCGCGTGCAGGGGTGGCCTGGGTTGGAGTTATATTCTCGGCCTGAATTATTGTCCCAGCTGTCCGGCCCTGCTGGACACTGGTGACCACGGTAGTGGAAAAGTACACAGAACCAGTAGTAGTAATCATAATGCCTTTGATTTTGTGTCATTCTGCACAGAAATGCTTTGAAAAGATGGATGACGCTTTGTGGAATGGGACTTAAGATTTCAAGGCATTAAGACAAAAAGGGAAGCTGAAGGTCTGAAAGTCTCAGTTGAAGGTCTAAACAGTATTTATGACAACAATGGATGGATGGACAACTGGGGATTCAATTCATTGCAGTCGTCTACCTGGGGGGTGACTTTGCATTGACTACTTCTTATGGAATCTACTAGGGGGTCTCAAGTCTTCCTCCAGTACGTTTTTTGGCATTTTGAGCTGTTTTGTGCTTGTAACTAGTACTACAATACACTAACATACTGTACACTTCTTCTTAAAGGCCAGATTTTGGCACCAAACGTTAACATTTTGAGCTCTGGCAAAAGGTGACCAAGGAAGGATTATCCAAGCTTGCCAATACGCTCACTGACTGCTGAATAAAAACTTTTCTTCACACTCTTCTTCTGCCGCTCAACGACTGAGCCACAAGGGAAGTCTATTTAGCGGATTAGTGATTCAATCGATATATCGAAAAGTCTTCAACCTCTAAACTAGTCCTACATTCGTGCACTTTCACACTCTATTATTTTAAGTTAAGTTTCAAAAGATTGTGTTCCCCTCATATGCCTCACAGTGGTTTGGTCCACTGCCTACCATCCCCAAAACCATAAACCCACTGGCCTTCGGTACCAGCCATCTCTGGAAGTGGTGGCTGACCTCCAGTCAGTAGCTACTTTGCAAAGTTTAACTTAAAACAAAGGAAGTGTCAGACATTTTTCTTTACTTCTACCACTCAGTAGAATAAAACACATTTACAATTGTAACCAGACTGCCTTTTGTTTGCTCCATTGCCTCACGGTAAAATATGCGTTGCTGCCATATTGGTACGGTGCAGCTGTGTCTCCTAATGCATGTATTTCTATGGAGGCAGGAGGTCTATCCACAATTGAAATAATCACAACTCACTCCATTTCAAATCAATTTTCAAGCTGTTTTGTTTGTTACAAATGGCAGATGTGTATTTATGATACAGAATACTTAATAATACCAAAACCAAAATATTTTTGTAGATGATAACAGTAATATTTCTACAGTATAATATAATATTTAAGATTAACTTACCCTACGTTGAGTTCTACGTATTTTCCTTTTTTCTTACTGAATGTAAAATGGCTGCCATGATGAAATTTTGTTTTATAATTATGGAAATTATAAAGAATAAAGACTTAATTCAACAAACACTAAAGTTCAAATGTAATAAGTATGTTTGTGGCAGGCTTCATAGCGTACTGGACAAAATATAAGAGATCTTGGGAAAACGAAATTGAATTATTAGCTTTAGTACTAGCAGGCAGGTTATATGTGCTGTATAAAGGGTTAGGTGATGTTGGTTTGTTGGTAATGAGAGGAAGGAGTGAATATAACAGATAATACACGGTTGAATTGAGAATAAAGTACACTAATAATAAGACAACCAAAAGGATTTCAATATGGCTCTGACTTTCCCATCGGCAATGTTCTATACCTTGTTCGTGTCAACTGCTTTCATGTCAGAGAACAGATGAGGTGGAGGTGCTTATGGAAGACAGGGAGGGGAGGCAGGAAGGAGCAGCACTGATTTGCCGGTAGGTTATATGTGATTTTGTATTGGTTACTGTAGGCCCTAAATGTGTGTTCCCCCCCATTTCTCAAACCAGTTACGCCCTTGGTTACGGGTCAGTGTTTGACCCGCAACTCACCGGCGTTTTCATCTCCCGATTCAACTTATAATGGGAGATGAGGTCTGAAAAGGTATTTTTTGTCAACGGTGTGTGCGACCGATCATTCATTTCAGCAGTTATAAACCTTTCTGATCTCTGTGGCTCAGCTCTGAAGCTGAGAGGCGAAGCTGTCCGAGGTACCTTTCTTAGCCGCTGTTATCTTGCGCTTCACTCGAGCTGTCCGACGTGCTGAACATAGCACTGTGGTGGACTTCAATAGGGGGAGAGACGGGGTGTATAAACGAGGGATGGCCAATAGGTGGCGCCAGAGCATCGCAGTGTGGTCTGGCTGCCTGAGGAGTCAGGCAGTTGTCATTTCTGCCATGTCCGTCCCTATCAAGTCATTCTGATTCTGATATATTTTATAGTTCATATAAAAACAAACAAAAAAAAAAATATATATATATATATTTATATATATATAAAATTAAAATAACAATAATAATAATAATAATAATAATAATAATAATAACAACTTTCCCTTTGTCTCTCCCTATGTCCCGTGTTGAAACCGTCCCTCTTATGAAGCTGCAATTTCCCATGAATGTCTCAGCTACTCCCTCTACCTCCCTCCATCTCTCTCTCTCTCTCTTCCGTGAAAGTCACGCCAAACCCATCAACTAGGAATACGGACAAGGACGGCGCAGCTCAGGGCGGCAGCCTGGGGGCTCGATTTTTATACTTTTTATAGTCACCCTCTGCTCCGTGTACAGCCTGCTCTGCGGCTCTGCTGTGCTACAGGCTTATTTTTTAAAAATCTTTGGCACACACACACACACACACACACACACACACACACACACACACACATACACACACAGGCGCGCGTTACGTCTGCACATGTCAAACCTTTAACATACACTATGATATAGTATGACTTTTACTTTTGCACTTGTGAAATGCAAGCCATTTTTAAATGGCTTGCATTTCATGTGTATGTCTGAACCAACAAAGGTTCAGACACACACACATGCACGCCTGCATACACACACACACACACACACACACACACACACACACACACTCAAACACACACACACACACACACACACACACACAAACACACACACACACACACACACACACACACACACACACACACACAAACACACACACACACACACACACACACACAAACACACACACACACACACACACACACACACACATACACACACGTTAATGTGGTCGCTCTGTGCACTCACCCATCCTGGACTGCCAATACAGTGATTTATTTAAGTTGCTGTGAGGGAGACGGAGGAAAAGCGAGGGGTAGAAAGAGTGAAAGAGAGAGAAAGAGGGAGTGAGAGACGGAGAGGGGAGGTGGGAGAAGGGAGGAAGGAGGAAAGAGAGAGTGGGAGGGAGAGCCAGAGAGAAAGCGGGGGAGAGAGGGAGGGAGAAAGAGAGAACGAGAAAGGGGGAGCGATCTGGGGGACAGAGAAATAGAGATGAATTGAGAATAGATATTAGGAGAGAGATAGAAATCAATCCATCTATCTAGATTCACGATTTCAAGATGTTTATTTTTCACAAACGTATACATACGGGCATATATTTAGTGAAATGTAATTGCAACACACCGGGAGATTATGCACAATAAGTACAAAGACACAATAGCTAAGTAATTAAGCAATTAACTAACTAACTAAACTCACTGAGCTAATAAGTATAAGGACACAGTAGCTCAGTAATTAAGTAATGAACTAACTAACTAAACTAACTGATTAAGGATTACATCTGCGCCTGCCTCCCTGCACCTTGGACCCGCTGCAGTTTGCGTACCGGCCGAACAGATCCATGGACTACGTAGTCTCCCAGGTACGCCACACCACGCTCACGCACCTGGATGGCTGGAAGGGGGCCTATGTGAGATTGCTGTTCGTCGACTATAGTTCAGCTTTCAATACCATAGTCCCCACCTGACTGGCTGTCAAGCTGCGAGAGCTGGGACTGAGCACTCCGTTGTGTGCCTGGATCCTGGACTTCCTGCACTTCCTGCACTTCCCGGCCCCAGGTGGTTAAGGTGGGGAGGCACACGTCTAGCTCCTTCACCCTCAACACAGGATCCCCCCAGGGTTGCGTCCTCAGCCCCCTACCGTACTCCCTGTACACACACACTGTTTGGCCAGGTCCAGCTCCAACACCATGATCAAGTTTGCTGATGACACTGTCGTGGTGGGCGACGGGACACACACGTCGTTGGTGATAAATGGTGCTCTGTCAACAGGGTGAGCAGCTGCAAGCTCCTCGGAGTCCACATCATGGAGGATTTAACATGGACTTTACATACAGACACTCCAGTTAGAAAGGCGAGGCAGCGTCTTTACCACCTCAGGCAGCTGAAGAAATTCCAGGTCTCAGTGAGGATCCTCAAGTCCTTCTACTCTGGAGCAGTGGAGAGCATCCTGACAGGCAACATCACTGCCTGGTTTGGGAACTGTACTGCTCAGGACAGGCGGGCCCTGCAGAGGGTGGTGCGTTCAGCCCAACGTACCACTGGAACTACCCTCCCCTCCCTGCAGGACTTATACACCAGGAGGTGTAGTAGCAGAGCCCACAGGATCACGAAGGATCTCATCACCCCAACAATAGACTGTTCCAGCTGCTGGGGTCGGCAAGAGCCTCCGCAGTCACAGAGCGAGGACAGAGAGACTGAGACAGGGTTTCTTCCCACAAGCCATAAGAACTGTCAATGCTGAACTCACCAGGGGTCCTCACTGAGTCACTTACATAGGACCCACTATCCCACTGCCGGCATGTGCGTTCTCGGTTGTAATCCTCTCCTAAAGTCCAC
>NC_137205.1:5033138-5150638 GCF_960531495.2 Zeus faber
TAAGGGTACAAAATAGAAGGTGATAGAGTTATGTATATGGCATAGGCTATTTGTATATACAGATATGTGCAGTAAAGTGCATGTGAATAAAGTGTGTATGGAGATATACAGTACAGTATACAACAGTACAACACAGCAATACAGTAACACCGAACAGAACAGCAATACAGCGCAGTATGCAGTAACCCAATGCAGTGATACAGAATGCAGAACAGTATGCTACATACAGTACAGTAAGGCAGTGGGGCCTGTGTGAGTGTCTCAGTGCTTTTTGTTAGGACCCCTGGTGACTTCAGCATTGACAGTTCTTATGGCTTGTGGGAAGAGGCTCCGTCTCAGTCTCTCTGTCCTCGCTGTGTAGCTGCGGAGGCGCTTGCCGACCGCAGCAACTGGAGCAGTCTGTTGTTGGGGTGATGAGGATCCTTCATGATCCTGTGGGCTCTGCTACTACACCTCCTGGTGTATAAGTCCTGCAGGGAGGGGAGGGTAGTTCCAGTGGTACGTTGGGCTGAACGCACCACCCTCTGCAGGGCCTGCCTGTCCTGAGCAGTACAGTTCCCAAACCAGGCAGTGATGTCGCCTGTCAGGATGCTCTCCACTGCTCCAGAGTAGAAGGACTTGAGGATCCTCACCGAGACCCGGAATTTCTTCAGCTGCCTGAGGTGGTAAAGACACTGCCTCGCCTTTCTCACTGGAGTGTCTGTGTATAATATCCATGTTAAATACTCCGTGATATGGACTCCCAGGAACTTGAAGCTGCTCACCCTGTCGACAAAAGTCCCATTAATCACCCACGGAGCGTGTGTCCTCAGTTGTAATCCTCTCCTAAAGTCCACAATCAGCTCCGTAGTTTTGCTGACGTTCAGGAGGAGGCTGTTGCCACCTCATCGTCGGTGATCACGCCCACCCGGACGGTGTTGTCAGCAAACTTGATCATGGTGTTGGAGCTAAACCTGGCCACACAGTCATGTGTGTACAGGGAGTACAGTAGGGGGCTGAGGATGCAGCCCTGGGGGGATCCTGTGTTCAGGGTGAAGGAGCTGGACATGTGCCTCCCCACCCTAACCACCTGGGGCCGGGCTGAGAGGAAGTCCAGGATCCAGGCACACAGCGGAGTGCTCAGTCCTAGCTCCTGCAGCTTGACAGCCAGTCTGGTGGGGACTATGGTATTGAAAGCTGAACTATAGTCGATGAACAGCGATCTCACATAGGCCCCCTTCCAGCTATCCAGGTGCGTGAACGTGGTGTGGAGTACCTGGGAAACCGCAGATCTGTTTGGCCGGTACGTGAACTGCAGCAGGTGTGGTGCAGGGAGGCACAGATGTAATCCTTAATCAGCCTCTGGAAGCACTTCATGACCACCGAGGCGAGGACCACCGGAGGGTAGTCATTCATGCAGGCTGGAGATGGATCTATCAGATGGATGGATGGATGATGGATGGATGGATTTATCCATCCATCCATCCATGGATAAATCCATCCATCCATCATCCATCCATCCATCTATCTATCTATTTATCTATCTATCTATATATCTACAATTATATCTATATCTATATAAGTAAAGATAATCTAAAATTAAAACAGATTGATTAAAATGTTGCAATTTCAAAATAACATATAATAAAATAACAATATATTATTATTATTATTATTATTATTATTATTATTATCATTATTATTTATATTATTCATATTGTTATATATTCTTTTAATAAACTTTTTCTATATTTTCTTTGTAATCTTTGTAATGGAACATCTATTTATCGGAAGTTAATATACAACCAAAAGGCAACTACAGTATTACTTCTGGCACTTTTCCACTGCATGGAACCGGCTCAACTCGACTCGACTCGACTCGACTCGACTCACCTTTTTGATTTTCCATTGGGGAAAAGTTGTGGATAGTACCTAGTACCTGGTACTTTTTTGGTATCACCTCTGTCGAGGTTTCAAGCGAGCTTAGACGATACCAAAAGGTCACGTGAAAAACACTGCAGGTTACTGATTGGTCACAGAGAATCGTCACTGCATTAGCGTCACTGTGTCGTCATTACGCGACACGGGTAAGAATTGCGACTGAGAACAGGACTAAGGAGGTCTCCCCCACACAGGGCTTTTTTTTGTTTCAATTAGAAAAACAAATAAATCTTCAATAGTAATATAAAAAAAACCCACAATGTTATTATTGGTTTTGTTTGGTGAAATGGGGAACAGGAAGCTGAGCAGACATTGGACAGCCATTGGGAAGCGTGACACTGGGAATGCCACAGTACCACCACCAGGGGGCAGCAGCTGGCTTGTGCACTCTGCTCGGTGCTTCCTGGGGCCCTGTGGGAGCGGGTGCACGCATATGTGCACGCCGCACCGGGCCCACACCGGGACTTCATCAGTTAATTAGGTTTTTCCTCCCATATTTTTACTCTCAGCCCCGTCCACCAGGGATTACGTCTCTCTCTCTTGCTCTCTCTCTCTCCCTCTCTCTCGTTCTCTCTCTATCCTCAGTATCAGCAAATTATACTGAAGGAGGGGACGGATGGAGGGGGGCTGGATCCGTCTTGCTCTCTCTCTCACACACACACACACACACACACACACACACACACACACACACACACACACACACACACACACACACACACACACACACACACACACACACACACACACACACACACACACACACACACACACACAGACACACACACACACACACCACTCTTTTCCCCCCTCCTTCTCTCTCTGTCTCTCCTCCCTTCCTCCGTAAGCCCGTTTGCCTTGAAGTGCTCTGGTTACGGATGCTCCACTTGTCGGCCCCGAGACCGGGAGAGTATCGGGAAGGACATCTGATTAAAGGGGATAAAAGAAAAGCCCCCCATTTCAAACCCTCATTTCCCTTTATTTTGGCCCCGTCCCTTTTATTTCATCCTTTATTATTATTTTCTTTAGACTGAAGCCCCCCCCCCCGATGCATTTGGGGTAAGCAAAGCCGGACTGGTTTTGTGTGAAATGGGAGGTTGCGGGAAACTAGGAGTTCGTCAAGTACGGTATATGGTGTGATATTTTATCTCTGAGTTCAAATGGAGTCTCGAACCTTGCATATCGAAGCCAAACTCGCCCCTTTTGGCGACATTCTTAAGTACAGTAGAGGCAAATTTATCGGAACAATAGTCGTTTGGGAGACCAAAAGGCCAATGTATCACAATGCATCCACTATGCCACTACTCTACTGTCACTACCATGGAAACTTTATCAGAAACATGCGAACATCGGCTGATACTTAACATCTGTCACTTGTCTTGTTAAGTGCATTAAATGGGAGCCTAGCCTAGCCTAAAAAAAACAGCAAATGTTACCGATTACAATGACCAGTAAGATTAGGTAAATGAGGTTCAGATAGCAAGGCTCCACTGTTCATTTGTGGGCAAGGGTAAGCTTTCCATTCATCAGGCCTTCATAAATGTTGGTTCCCATAATTTATTTCTGTTTGTTGCACAACCTTGCTGAACGCATTTCTATTGAGAAATGTACCACTTTGTTGCAGCGTCTCACCGTGCTTAAATGCTGGTCAACGGGGCCCACCTTAAATAGTTTTAAAAAAAGTTACATCTCAGAATATACTCTACAAGTCATACTGGAAAAAAATGATCTCAAACCTCATTTTATCATGTTGCATTGCACTTCCACAAAGGGGCTTTGCATGTACTGCGGCATTTGCAAAAAGTAGCTCTAAATTGCGATATTACTGTTATTATTGTTTTGTACATGTTCAAAGAATACACTTGTGACTATATGGTTTTATTAATTGTATATTGATTCCTATTTTCAAAGAGGAGGCTATAGTGTTTTTTGCCCCATTGGACTGTCTTGAAGCTCAGTGAGAAGCTGCAGCAGAGTGGTAAGTTTCTCAACAGCAAAGCTTTTAGCGAGGTTGTGTTATGAATAGTTATGAATGATGGGAGCCAACATCTTAGCAAGGCCTGAGTTGGCAAATAGCCAATCTATCCTTTAAAATGGTTTTTTTCTGTACACGTGCTGCTAATATTACAGAATCTTCTCCGGAATCTTTGGTGGCTTCTCTGTATGGCCAGTGCCCAGCAGAATACGTTAGACTAAGCATAATATTAAAACACATTGATTTTGCCATTTATAAATTTGCTGAGGTGATGTATCGATTGCTGGATGCGTGGAATATGCTCCCGAGGGACATTTGATGGCTTTTCTGCTGGCAGAGCTCAGGATATAAGTAGGACCTATGCGGTTTGTGTACACTGCAAAAAATAGAAGATGAACTCAGCCAGAAGAGCTTCACAATAAACAAAAGATGCTATTTACTTATTTTAATTTTGAAATAAATGGACTGGCCTGGAATTTACCACTGCTAATGAACAACGCTCTTGCAATGCGGTAGTATGGGATTGTCGGCTTATATCTGACAATAATGTGTTTATTGTGTAGAATGCGTAACGGGAAACGCCATGATGAATGTGTCCCATTCACATCTATACCCTTTCAAGTTCCTCTTGAGAAAATGTACGTTGGAATATTATCTCCTACTGTGCAAGGCCAGATGAATGCTTTTTAGCTCCGCGGGGGATACATTTTCCTCAGGCCTGGTGCAGCTGTGTGCAAACATTTAGTGTATGCACAAATAGCATTGTACAGTTGCACATTGGCCCAAATCATGTCCCGTGAGAGCTTGCAAGGTGTGCGGTGAAAATGTTCAAATTCCACGGAAAAAAAATTAAGAATGTAAATTAGCTTTTGTGTTGCAAGATCAAAATTGCAAGGCAGTTGCAATATCAGTTCCAGCTGCAGAACAGAAACAGTCTGAAGATGACGACTATTTGTAGTGATGAAAGGTTCGACAATAGGTTCGACTGTTTGAGATTAGGTTCTTGACAAGTCACTCTGTAAAAATGGTCAATTTTCAGACAATTTTTATTCTCTTTGTTTTAGTTGGTGTGATGCACGGTGCGCGAGGGTGGACTTAAATAACAAGAGTCAGAGGAGTCAGTTGGCTCTGAGTTGTGAATGGAATTCTCACAAGAATCATTGAATTCGGTCAAAAACGATTTATTTGTGTTACGGACGTTTTTAGTGGTTATCAGGATACTGGCGTGCCATGGGATTATTTAATTGTAAAAAATGTGCCTTTGATCTGAAGCACGATAGACTGAACCTAGGAAGTACCAGAGGAAAGCATTTATCCAAAACAGCATGAGAGTAACGTCGTCCTGGAGACCAAAAACATTTGGTCAGGCGAAATACGAGTACATACATGCATTGGGAGCAATAATGAATCTCTATGCCTTCGACAATATTATATTGCATAATATACATTTTCTTTAGCGCTTAGCAGCTGCCATCACCTAGTAACCAGCCGAAATAGCAACATCAAAGAGGAGGTTAAACTGTTATGCGTTTAGAACATTCTGCCTTCACGTTGTTCCAGACAGTTGGAATGTCGTCAATTCTTTCAATTTTCGGCCGACTACGGGGTAAATGGTGACCAATGACACCCACAGTGCAGGGTGCTTTCTCATAACTATACACTTCAGTTTAAGAGTGAGCACTTAACAGGGCTCAATTGACTGTTTGACAACGAGGTATATGTTTCCCAATCAACGATGCTTCGCAGCGAACAAGCCCGAGAATTTTTCATCAGACCCGGTCTGTTGTATATATACTACAGTGTGCGCAGTTCTTGATTAAAAGCATTCAGGAAGAATATAATGTTTCAGCAGGACGACTACAACTCCCCACTACATCGAACTGCTGCTGCCCAAGAAAACACTGAAGAAATACTTTCACAAATGGAAGGTTGATGCGTGCACACATTACAAAATCAGCTCTGAGGCTAAGGCTTGGCACTCACACCCGTGACAGAATATAGTTCATCCAAACACCATTGGAATAATCTACCACAACCGTATTAACACAGGCAGGCAGATTATTCCAACCAGCTACTTTGATATTTGGACCCAGTCTGCCCCCAACTGCAGATTACGGATAGTAATATTATATCACCATATCAAGTTAGCTGTAGTATGAAAATAAGTCGTTAATATGAATAGTAAGTATGAATAGTCTGTCATTTGAATTTATACATATATAGTAAATCAGTAATAACTGACAACCATTTTAAGTGTGTAGAAAAACACAATTATACCATAGGCATTTGCAGTAAAAAGCACAGTTCCACCTTAACCGTTCCACCTTAAAAATACAACAGTCAGTTATACAGTCTTAACAGTCAATGAGTAGCACTCATTCAAGTCTGAAATATGAATAAATCAATGAGGTAATGTTACAATTTTTAGTGATCAAAATGCAAGCAAATAAGCACACATTGTCCTGGTGTTGATTCCCATATTATAAGATTTTCCATTTTGTGTTCGTTGTGAGCCTTTTTGACTTCCAACAAACAATGTGGTGTTCACCAAAAATGTCAGACGATGCCCAATGACTCCAAACATTCCATGGAAGAAGGAAAATGAAGAAAGGTCATATCTAAATGCTGGCTGGCTGGCTGGCTTACCGATTGTGGTTGGAAAATGCGTCATATTAACTCCCTCTACCTTGATGCTTTAAAGTTGCCTTGGTTGTTTTAAAATTGTTGCATATTTAATGTATTGTACACGCACACATGCCTCTGATATGGCCCCCTGGAATGCATTATTTTTCCCTGGGTAATCAGCCCAGTGGTGAGGGTGCACCGGGGTACTTCAGAAAACAGCACCGCTCTTCCGATTTTTAGTTTCATTAATTTGGCCCAATGCCCATGCCATGATTATTAAATTTTTGTGGTCTCTCTTCAGGTACTAAATATAGTACCATTACAAAGTATAAATACATAGTTTGCGGCATATACTGTGGGTTACATTGTTTAACTGAGACTTTAATGCAAAACAACTTTATGTATAACTACATGTTTGTTCTGATGGCATTGAGCAAGAAATTTGGCCATGTCGCTGTATTGTCAAAATGTCTATGTCAAAAATAGCTTATATGCTAATAGGGGGGTAATATTGATAATAACCTTTATTTGTGTACCAGTAATTCAAAGTGGTTTCCATTAAAATAAGGTGTTAAATTAGTTTTGCGTTTATTGTTTCTATTTTACCATAAAAGGTGCCTTCAATTTCTCAGGCTCATGCACTATGATCGTATTTGATGACCATGTTTTTTTCACAAATATAATTTTTGTCGTTACAGCACAGAAACAACTTTTCCTAAAGAATGCGTTATGATATTATTTAATGACCATGGTGTTTCTTGTGATATTGGCACAAATATAATTTAAGTCTTAAGTCTAAGTCTTAAGTCCTTATAGCACAAAAAACTTTTTGTGAAAATACTTGCACAAAGTATTTTAGACTTAGAACTCATGTCTGAGTTTGTGGTGTGGGGATGGTCTGGTTTGAGCAGCCACAGGTGACTTGGATCAGACTACATACCTGTTGCTCATTGGTTGATCTAATGAGCAGCAAGTATAACCCCCATTCCCACACAAACACTCTAAGAGTCCTGTCATGACATGTTCTGTCTGCTCCTGGCTAATTCCAACTGGCCCACTCTCTACAATAAACTGTTCTTTACAACCCACCATATTCTTTGTTTCTGTGTCGGAGGGCCCTGAATACTTCACTTGAGTGGCGTGTGGTAGGAGAAACTGCCACAGTGGCACCTGTGCAGGGACTGTCCGGCACGGGGAATGGACACACTAGGGCTGTCAGAAGATGCCCTGGAGCCACCAGCACCAACCCTCTCCCGACTGGCAGCAGCTGGACCTAGAGTGTCCGGCGGAGGACCGGGTGAGAAGCAGGCGCAGCAGCCACCATAGGTAACTGCTGGCAGCTAGCTTCCCTGCCAGCAGCCACCACCAGGACCATCCAGCAGCCCAGTAGCCAGGCCAACCCTCCAAGCAGCCCCCGTGGTAGCCAATACTGGCCATGCCTTCACCAGCCAACACAGAAGCTTGAGATCCCACGCTCCAAACAAGAGGAGGGGAGTCTGCCACGTCACTTTAGGGGAAGGAAGCCGGTCGACCGTGGTGTTGCCCCCATTCACCATTATGTTAAGTAGCCATGAGGCTTTGTTTGTCCGGCAACCCCATTTGCATTCTGGGAGCTGGCTGAATGAAGCCAAGTGTGGGTAAAACTTTGGAGGTGATTATCTCAGAATCACAGTTTGCTTGTCATTAACAAGTCATAGCTTTAAAAATATTAGCTTGATTTGCACAACTGACACTTTGTTTGAAAGCTCTGATTCTCCACTTTCAAATGATGTGAAAAAAGAAAAGGCGAAAGCCGCCAAATGACCCTGAAGTATGCGGTGGGTCACATATTCCGTTTCTTTGTCACATTCAGGTTTAAATCCGCTGTTTGAAAAGTTCTCCAAGAACGGGATCATATCAGATTCAGCAGCGCTGTCATTCTCAGTGTCGCTGTCTGAGAACTGACTATCATCACGGAAAATTAAGTCCAGTACGCGCTGCTTACGCTGACTTGGATCTATCACACTGGTCAGATTAAGGTCCGTGATATGATTTAGATCTTCCTCCACCCGCTTCTCGTAATCCGTGACGTCAGTGACGTCATTATTTCTTCTTCAATGGTAAACGTTAGTACACACCCCCTCCACTATAATGTCTCCGTGTGTGTGTAAAAGTGACTTCACATCACATGGAATATGGATGAATGATCTTCACCTGGGCGGTCGCGTCGCTTTAAAGAAAACGATCGATCGGCGTTGTTGTCCAGCGTCTCGGTAAGTGAAATGTGTTTCCCATATAATCTAACGGGAATATTTAACTCCACGGTTTAGCGTTTTTCTACTATTTATAAATCAAACTCGGTTTTGAAAATACGTTGAAAGATAAAAAAAAACCACAAAGGAACACGAATCTGGAAAAATCAAATTTTCCTTCAAGAAAGGTTTTTTCAACTTATTTGGCTGCTCCTGGTGGTTTTAGAAATGCGCGATATGGCGGGTGAATATTTTAGTAGACACAACAGTTATTTAATGGGGCTCAGGCAGAAGACAGGGAAAAAGACAGACTGGGGGTCAAACCAGGAAGTCAGTCCATAAGGCCAGCAATCCGAAAGGAGCAGGCAAAGAGTAAATCCAGAATCTAGAAGGCGGGATCACGGTCAGAACCAGGCAGGCAAGGATACAGAATAAGACATTGGAAAGCTGGGCGGAAGGTACGAGACAATCTGGCACCCCTGAGTGAACAGGACCGGTATACAGGATCGGTCTATGCTGGTACCGTCATGGACAGACATGTTACAACACTATTATGTCACAGTGGTTTTTTGGGAAAAGGATAAGTGACAGAATAACCAATGGCAACCCAAGTGATCACAGAACCCCCCCTCCTCCAGGGATGACCCCTGAAATCTCTGATGAAGGATGGGTCCAGGATGCCTCAGGCGAGGACCCTGAGCGCTCCTCAGGGCCATAGCCTTCCCAGTCTCCGGGCACTGGAAGCCCCTCCCATGGCGTCACGCCCTGAGGAGGTGCCCTATCAGAGACAACGTCACTAGGGGGGACCATGCAGACGAAACACATGCTGAACCATAATCTCTGCAGTATTTTGGCAGAAGGTAGTTTAGGCAAGGGAATGAAATGGGCAGTCTTCTAAAAATGCTCAACAATAGTAAGGATTACTGTTACCATCAGAGGGAGGAAGTCCAGTAACAAAGTCCAGGGAGATCTGGGACCAAGGACACCGAGGCACTGGCAAGGGCTGGGCGTTCTTCTGCTGGTCTCAGTTTCACTGCGACAGGCAGCGGAAACTTCTTAGTTTTCTCCCTCCATAGTGGACAACCAGACGTGTTGGCGAAGCAGAGCCAGGGTGAAAAGCATGATGCAACGAGTGAACCAACTTGAAAATCTGAGATTTTGCATGCCAGTGTTTGCAAGACGGCCTGGATTTCACTGTTTTGATCAGATCAGATACCAGACATCCTATCTTGCCTTCTTCAACCAATTGTCATGACGACAAATCAAACATTCAAATCAGATCAGATATTTACGATATAGCATAGTGATGAAAATGTTAGATTCCCTCATCGGTTCCATTCAAAGTAGAGTAGTAGTAGGCAAGTAAAGTAGACCCTTTATTTTTTTAGCGGATAGATTTCTTGGTAGAGGAGGAAGCAATAAGAGGGCTGTTTTATCAGCCATGGAGAGAAAGCACCTGACACAACACTTTTTAGGGGTCCAGAAAGAAAAAAATATGAAATTGGGGTTCGGTGGGGGGTGGGAGGTGGACAGAATAAATCTCCAGAAGCGCCACTAGAATGTTGTTTTTTTTTCCAATTATGAACCCTCCTTTTCTGCCTCTGCAGCAACTGTTCAGCAGCTGCATAATGTTGATTTTTTGAAGTTGTCATAGAGGGAGATTTTACAATGGCCGCAGCGACTGGAGTGGCTGGATTTGGGATTTTCCACTATGTGAATGTGTGACAGAGAGAGTGATAGAGAGAGAGAGAGATTCTGAAACTGGCCCTTTTGCAAGGGCCTCATACAGTAGCTTCAACATTGGCAGAAAATGGACCGTCCTTTGTCATTGGGGAAAAAAACCCAGCTGTCAGCCATATTTATATATATGTTTTTTATATAATACCCTCAGGAATATGAATAGCAAAAAAAAAGAGCTGTCTCAACACTGAATGTTGAGTTTAGAGGTTTTCGGATATGTTTTTGGGGGTCTGTTGAGAAAAAAATTGAATGTGTTGTATTGCGGTGGCACAAACAATTTTGCTGCCTTTTTATAGTGCACAAGTGCTACACAACAGTTTTCGGGTTAGGGTTAGGTAATGAGCTGAAGGGGCTTCGTGATGGTGGACAAGATCCACCATCTTTTTTTCCCCCTCAATATCATAGTTCAGGTAAGTAAGTTACTTTTTGGCAGAGACTTTGTCGAACCTGTTAAGCTTGTTATTCTTGCATCTTTATATATTTTTTTATATATTTTTATATTTTTTCCACTTTTGATTTTGATCCTCCAGTAAACACTGCTATGCAAACGTTCCAGCTCGCTGAATCCATGTACACAGAAAGATAATTTGTTCAACGGCATTTGATTCGGTCCGGCTGGACTCAATGCAAACACAAATTATGCTGATTTGTCATTTTGTGCGGGCATGGCATTTTGCTGTGTGTGTGTGTGTGTGTGTGTGTGTGTGTGTGTGTGTGTGTGTGTGTGTGTTTGTGCGTGTTTCCTCCCCTCCCCGTTTTAATGATTTCATTAGCTGATGAAAGCCCCCCCATCCCCCAATCCACCATTGGTCTCGGGGACCTTATCAATTTGTGCTTGCGTTTGTCTTTTTGATTGATGCGTTGCTGATCTGCGACTAATGCCCATGTCTGAAAAGTGAATAAAGGGAGGGAGAAAAAGGTAAAAGCCAAATTATACAAACAAAAGGCCGCGTTGGATCACACAGCCCTCGGTAATGACTTGTAACCCACACTTCCCCTTTAGTTTTTACATTCCCTGTAATCCCTGAGATCCAGGCTCGCTTTCAATGTAAATTATGTTAATCAAAACGATATTCAAGTTATTGTGACTACTTTTCATATTTAAAAAAAGTAGTTTTAACGAGACCTGGTCTTAAAGGGGACCAATTATGTTTACGCAAGTAGGTGTCTGAGGTCCCCAAAACATGTTTTTGAAGTTAGATTATGCATTCTAGCCATTCTAACATACTTGTATACCATCCTGTTCCAAGACGGCTGTCTTTGTAGGGTGGAACTACCCTCCTGAGGCCCTAGGTTCTGTGAGCCAATGGGTTGTGAGCACAAGCTCCAGATTCTGTGAGCCAATGGGGTCTGAGCTTTACTCCGGGTTTCCGTTGTATTTCGTCTGTAAACTTTCACTGATTTCGCCTTATCAGTCCACCAAAATCAGTTTCTGAACAAATTTTAGGCAAGAAATAAGCAATCCAGTCTCTGAATCTTCACTCATATAAGATCTACAAGTCCTAATTTGAAAGTTAATTATGATTTTCGTTGCCGTTCTGCAAGCTTGTGGGGGGACACCATCCGGGATGCACTGGGACGCACTGGATTTTTTGTTTCATGTCAACGTCGGAAAATAAAATGAATAAAATAAATTAATCTACAATAAAAACTCACAATTTTTATTGTTTTTGTTTGGAGAAATGCACAGCGGATCTACCGCAAACTCTTTTTTAGAAAGAAAGAAAGGAACACGCAGTAGAACTATTTTTTAAATACTTCCATTTCCATCGTCTTCAGTTTCTTCATGGACAGTTGGCTTTAATTCCTCTTTCTTTTTAAAGATTTGTGCTGGTCTTCCCAATGGCGCTTGTTATTCTCCAGGTTATTTCTCGAGCCATGTGTGGTGTTCCTCTCAGATGGGGGATGGTTCTAATTCTACTGTGTCTCAATGTGATGTGGATGAGGACCGAATCTGAACGAATGTGTTTCACCACATGTTTTTGAAAGATTGACTGGGTTGTCTTATTTCACAGTTTGGGTGTTAGTAGGCCTATCAGAGACCCTACACACTTACAGGT
Source organism: Zeus faber (assembly GCF_960531495.2). Classification (NCBI taxonomy): domain Eukaryota; kingdom Metazoa; phylum Chordata; class Actinopteri; order Zeiformes; family Zeidae; genus Zeus; species Zeus faber. The sequence continues at coordinate 5,045,690 of NC_137205.1, forward strand.
GAACAAACCACATCCAGCTCTGATGTATTTGTATGTCTTAGGCAATTTCTTCTTTAGCCACCGACTCACGCACAACAGAAGCATGTTGCATAACAACATGCAAACACACAAAAGCCAGGAAGCGCTAGGCTCTTTATATGGCCGTGCTAAATGGCAGAGAATTGGCCCACGGCTACAGAGGATAGAGATAAGGCCCTCACAGAGTTTATCAATTGCCTCTCTCTTGGCCTCCGTACCTGGGTGAAAATTCGATAGACACACACACACACACACACACACACACACACACACACACACACACACACACACACACACACACACACTTAAGCAGCACTTTGGTAAATAAAGTGAGGGCCTTACCTGCCGTAGCAAATCAATTACCATTTGTTCGTTAGTTCGTTCATCCGTTCGTTCTTTCGTTCGTTTGTTCGTTCATTCGTTCTTTCTTTCTTTCTCGCTTGTGTCATCATTTGCCCCCTTGGTGTCCAACTCTAGGTGGGTTTGCGGTACTGTAGGAACAGTTGGTGAGTGCAAACAACCAACTAGTCAGGCCAGCAGTTAGACCACGTCAACCGAAAGGTACAAGTCTCAGCGATCTGCTGAGGAAAACTGCAACGCTTAAGATGGCATCCTCAGATCTTGGAAACAGCAAGGAACATATTATATAATATCTTACATATCTTACATGGAACATATTATACACCGCGTTCCAAGTGTCAGAAACATTTAATTTTTTTTTTTTAATTAAACTCATGGAATGTATTGTGTCTCAGGGCTCTTTGGATCACTGAAATCAATCTCAGACACCTGTGATAATTAGTTTGCCATGTGAGCCCAATTAAAGGAAAACTACTTAAGAAGGGTGTTCCACATTATTAAGCAGGCCACAGGTTTCAAGCAATATGGAAAAGAAAAAGTATCTCTCTGCTGCCGAAAAGCGTCAAATAGTGCAATGCCTTGGACAAGGTATGAAAACATTCGATATTTCACAAAAACTTAAGTGTGATCATCGTACTATGAAGAGATTTGTGGCTGATTCAGAGCACAGACAGGTTTGTGCAGATAAAGGCATAATGAGGAAGGTTTCTGCCAGACAAATTCATCGGATTAAGAGAGCAGCTGCTAAAATGCCGTTACAAAGCAGCAAACAGGTATTTGAAGTTGCTGGTGCCTTTGGAGTCCCGTGAACCTCAAGGTGTAGGATCCTCCAGAGGCTTGCAGTTGTGCATAAACCTACTATTGGGCCACCCCTAACCAATGCTCACAAGCAGAAACGGTTGCAGTGGGCCCAGAAATACATGAAGACTAATTTTCAAACAGTCTTGTTTACTGATGAGTGCCGTGCAATCCTGGATGGTCCAGATGGATGGAGTAGTGGATGGTTGGTGCATGGCCACCAGGTCCCAACAAGGCTGCCACGTCAGCAAGGTGGTGGCGGAGTCATGTTTTGGGCCGGAATCATGGGAGAGAGGTGGTAGACCCCTTTGGGGTCCCTGAAGGTGTGAAAATGACCTCGGCAAAGTATATAGTTTCTGACTGACAACTTTCTTCCATGGTACAAAAAGAAGGACCGTGCCTTCCGTAGCAAAATCATCTTCATGCATGACAATGCACCATCTCATGCTGCAAAGAATACCTCTGTGTCATTGGCTGCTATGGGCATAAAAGGAGAAAAACTCATGGTGTGGCCCCCATCCTCCCCTGACCTCAACCCTATTGAGAACCTTTGGAGCATCCTCAAGCAAAAGATCTCTGAGGGTGGGAGGCAGTTTGCATCAAAACAGCAGCTCTGGGAGGCTATTCTGACATCCTGCAAAGAAATCCAAGCAGAAACTCTCCAAAAACGCACAAGTTTAATGGATGCAAGAATTGTCAAGGTGATCTCAAAGAAGAGGTCCTATGTTAACATGTAACTTGGCCTGTTAAGATGTTTTTGATTGAAATAGCTTTTGATTTCAGTAAATCTGACCTCCTAATGCTGCAAATTCAACAAATGACCATTTTCAGTTCTTTATAACCTATAAAATGTTTTGAAACTCTGTTGCGCATAATAATTTGGAACAGTTTTTTATAAGAGTTTTTTATTTTTGAAAAAAAATACCGTTATCATTGGGAGATTTGTTCAATAACATTCGAATTGCATAATATGCATAAACATTCGGAATGCATAATTTGGAATGCGGTATATAAATCTTACTCATACTGCAATTAAAAATTGTTCTTATATGCAACACAATATTATTTCAAAAGTTCCTTTCCAAAATATACAAACTCATAAAAACAGATGACACTTTTTCTTTAGCAACAACGGATGGGAAAGAGACCTTGCTGTTTCTACTGATATCACCTCCTCAAAGCTTATTTGCATCAACATTTTTTCTATGACCAAGCAATTCCAAACAGTCACAACGTGGTGGACACATGAAATGGAAACGTGATTTACAACGGAGCAAGACACATTCACCTACAAATTAGAAGAAGAGTCTTGTTCCATTAGCCACTGACTTGATGCCTTAAACGTTACTGTTATGGCTCCCGACTCACTCAGATTCTCTAAGTTAAAGAAACTCAGGTTCAGCCTTGTTCTCCTCAGCTGTTGAACCTCCATTTTTATCGTCTCAGGTCTTATCTGTGCTTGTCGTAGATCAACTTGGGATGGCTGGTTGAGTGGAATCACAGCATGCAAAGCCATAGCAATTTGTGTCCAGTCAGCACACAACAAATGTCCAGAGTTTTCCTAATGCACAAAGAAACTGTAATAGTTTAAAACCATAGAGTTTAGACTGGGTGAAGGCCTGTTCTGTCCCATTGTTCAACACTTAAGCAGAGATGCACACATTTTCTCTGCCGCAGTCAGCCGGCGCAGAGTTTACCCCTCCATCCACCTCCTCCCTCCATCCTTCCCTCCCCCCATCCTCATCCTCGTTCATTTCGTCTTCTTTTTTTCCTCTGGCTCCCATCAGATCTTGTCACCGTCTTCCATCCTCCCTGAGACCTCTCCCTGCTTGCTCCTTCTCCAGGGGTATTTCGTTTCGGTGCGAGATATATTAGCGTGGCAGTTTAATTAGCGAGTGCCTGCGCGCCTATCGATTATGCACTTGCCTGGGGTAAAGTTTGCCTTCTGCTCCCAGTCATGTATCGATTTCCAGGTGGAAATCAAGCGGGCTGGCAGTCGCAGGGTCCGCATATCAAGTGGTAGGGCCAAGGGCCCGCTGTGCGGACGCAGCCTGCTCACTATGCACCATCTCCAGTTAAATCAAGGATTTCTGTCTCGGTCAATATCGGCCGGTGAGCTTTGCAGCGTTGACAGATGTTTTTTTTGTTGTTGTTTTTTTGCAGAAAACTAAAGATGGCATCTGCTGGGTTTATCTTTTACCTGTTAAAAGAACAGATAGAGCCCGATCTGGGGGTTTAGAACTAAATATTTGCGCCGTGGTCATGAAGTATTATCCTCCAGATGTCAAGAATACACAGATGGACGATCTATTGTAAACCACATCTGTCGTTTTTACAATTCCAACTAGCTTGGGTTAATAGCTTCTTAGGCAATGGATCTATCTATCTATCTATCTATCTATCTATCTATCTATCTATCTATCTATCTATCTATCTATCTATCTATCTATCTATCTATCTATCTATCTATCTATCTATGTTCGCAAAACAATTGTCTTTGTCAAATTAGTATTGAAATCTTAATGCCGTCCCCATAATCAGCCGGCGTACACTACTCTGAACTTTACATCCATAGGAGGAGTATTAACCAGGGCACACTACTCACATCTTAATCCACCAGGTATAATCTGTGTCCTTTCAGGTGAGTCGCACACACGGAAGGGGAAGATAGACATGCCCCGGAATCAGATCCAGTGCCCAAGACCAACGCAATGCACAATACCAAAGTCACAGGTCAACCTTGTCAATTTCAATTTGTTTCGGGGGTTTGGCACACAGCGGCTTACCGCACAGGAAGAGAGAGAGAGAAAATCCCTCATTGATCGCCCAGGTTTTGCCTGTGCAGGAATGGACTGCAAGGCCAGGGGTCACATTGAGCCTCCCACGCTTCCCCTAGTGTTTGGAAGTGAGTTAGCAAGCACTCTGCACACCTTCCAGTCACAAATGACCCTCTAGTGCAGTGCTTCCTTCCTTTTTCTGGCCACATTGTTTTGCAATGAAATATTCCCATGGGGCTCCTCTATCCTGTTATTTAACCAAAAACGCCTCTTTGTCAGAACATAATTGCTTCCACTTGGAAAAGAGATGTCGTCGAAGTCGTGGAACGAGGCGCCATCTTGACTTCATAATGAAAAGTTCAAAAGAAAGTCCCAGACAAACTTCTGAATCTATATTAGCTCCCGTGTCTTTACACTGTAGAGGGTCGCTGGCTTTGTATTCTTTGTGCCGGATAGGGTTACTTTGACATTGTGAGACGCAGGGATTCGGGACGTTGTCTTCCACAAGATGCAGCCTCAAGATAATCATACCATTTCTGCCAAGCAAGAAGAGTGCGTCTTTGTTTCTTAAACCAAGGATCTTTTATAGTAAGCTATTCCCTATTTGTTTGGAAAGTTCTTTCTTTCAGTGTTACTTACAATAGGATTATTATATGTATATCGACACAAGGGTTGTGCTAATGTAAAATACCTTGGTTCTGTGCTGGCGGTGTTGAAAGGGATTAAAAACATTCTCCAGTCCACGTCTCATTCCGCCATTGTAGCGTGAGGCCTTTTGAGCCATGAATGACTCCAATAGGTCAAGCCAACATATTACTTCCCTCGTGGGCTCGGATATGGTCGCCATACATGCTAGTCATATTCAAGAGGTACCCTATTTACAGTTATTCTTTGACATGTATATAGCATATTTTTTTGTTTTGTTTGTTTTTGTTTTTCTGGAGACTTGGAATTGTAGAATTCTGAGGTATAATACCTTGATGGCTGTGACACGAGTATTATAAAACGCCTGCCACCATCTTTCTGTCTCTGTGGCCATGGCAGCTGACAGCTCCTTAGCTTTGAGCGGATTCAAAAGGTCAAGTTAACAACCATGAAATGCAATGTCTGTGGCTCCCACCCCAATGAGAAGAGTATTGCTCTCGGGTGGGGGGATCCGAGAAAATTCCAAAGTGCAACATGCTATCTTTAAGGGCCTTCCAGGTTTCATCGCTGATGCCTGTCAGTTTGGAGAGGGTTGATCATTTAGTTTTTCATAGACTATTTAATTTAAGTTTTGCAACAAGTTATGCCATGGACACATTACATCACTTTCAAAGTCGTCAGATCGCTGTACTGTTCACATGACACAACTTTCTGTCTTGTGATTGGGAATCTTGAAGTCATTGTGGTTTGCATCCTACATGATTGATCAGCGACAGGGGGTCACACATTACAAGATCTTTCACCTGGAGAAATCCCTGACGTTTTGTCCCGAAAACACATATGAGAAGTCAGACACAAGGAAAAAGAAGACACGGGACATGACGCAATACCATGCCAGGATTTTTTTCTTCCAAAATGGATGTAGCAATCCAAGATGATTGATTAGTTTTGATTATTATTTTTATTATTATTATTATTAATATTATTATTATTATAACTAATAAAAAATGTAATGGTAATGATGAAATATAGCTGCAGGCAGAAATACACGGGGTCCAGTTAATTCATGTAAGATACGTATTAGAGGTTTCCTAGGTTTCCGAGTTTCCCGAATCTGTGCTCTATGATTAAATGCAGGGATGTGGAGCGGACGAAGGGATTTTCTGCTACCGCGGATTCTTTTCCCCACCAGCACATGTAGTTTTGCATGCAGGTCCATAACATACTGAACCTTGTTCTTACTTGTGCGAGGCCTTTCCTCCCAATTTTCTTTAATAAGGTCTAGCACCACCCGGGGTCGCCTGCTGAAGAGGAGTTCAAAGGGAGAGAATCCTGTGGAGGCCTGGGAAAACCAACTGCACCTCAAACAACAGAGGGTCCAACCACTTGTCCCAATTACTGCTATCGTCGTGAACAAACTTACAAACTATGTTCTTCAGCGTCTTATTGAACCGCTCCACCAGGCCGTCAGTCTGGGGATGGTACATGCTGGTCTGAATTGAGCGGACGCCTAACAGCCCGTAAAGTTCCCGCAGTGTACGTGACATTAAGAAAGTGCCCTGGTTGGTCAGGATTTTCTGACCGGGAGAGGACCTGAAAGCGTGCCTGCGGCACACTGCAAAAGGCACAGGCGGTGCCCCTCCTGCATGGTGGTGAGGGTGGCTATCATCTGTTCCAGCGAGGACGGTGAGCTGCCTTCTGCGCTGCTTCCCTCCATAGTCCCTGTTCAGGCGCCACGTGTGGACAGCTCTGTCTACAGACACAGGTTCAGGGAGGGAGACGTAGACATCTTGGCCATGGGTATTAATTATAATCAAAAAGGCTCGCTGGCCGAACGGGAACATAAATTAAAAATCAGAGTTCTTAGTGTGCATTAGGTTCCGACTCGCGATCTGGTCCAGAGGCTCTCCTGCACCACGCAATCCTCACTGCAAGACATCACATAAGAAAACTTCCCCAGCCGACTGATCGGCCGAGTTGGAACAGATGGGCCAGTGTGGGACGAAGTCTGCTCTGTAATACCCAGACCCCGGCCTAACCACATTCTGCAACATTCTCTCACATTCTTTTTTCTATTTTATTCTTATTACTTCATTGTTCTTATTACTTCATGAACCTGCAATTTCCCTCCAGGGATGAATAAAGTGTGCATCTATCTATCTATTTAAAATTTGGGAGTTCTAATGGAAAGATGGAAAAATATCTGCTCACAAAAAAAATGCGACTTCTTTTATTGGCACTTTTTAACCCAAAAGTGATGTTTGTCAGGCGAAACACCCATGTGAGGGAAAATAGGGGTGTAATTCCGTTCGTCACACAGTGACATTATGATTGCATCACTTTCAACCTACAATAGTCTGTGATGGAAAGCAACGGCCACAATCAAAGAATGTTTTTCTTTACTGGGGGCATTACCGGTTTCAAATGTCATGGACTTATTAATCGAATGTGATAACGTGGATGGTAACAGCATAGTAAGGAGCAGGGGACAGTGAGGGAAAAATTAGGACACGTCAAGGCAAATGCAATAATTAAAGGAGCTTATTGTCACCAAAATAATTAGATGTCTTTATTCTTCATCTATACCACCACAAGTGTGTATTCCAGTAAGTTTCAGGTGGTGAAAGTTCCCCCCGTGCGGTGGAAACACTTTTTAGGTCAGAATGCCACAAATAAATAAAGGATATTTAACTTTTCAGAGATAGTTCTGAAGGCAGCCAATTTGCAACATCAGACATTGTGGTTTTTGGGTTTGTAATAATAATAATAATAATCGGTAACGTTTTATATTTTTATATATGTAACCCACTGCAGACTTTGGGTAGATTTGGCGGCTTTTGAATTTTTTTCACATCATTTGAAAGGTAAGAGCCAGAGCTTCAAAACATGGTGTCAGTTGTGCAAATCAAGCAAATATTTTTAATGCTATGGCTTGTTCATGGCAAGGGTGTGGCAAACTTGTGTTTCTGACATAATCACCCTCAAAGTTTTCCCCCACACTTGGCTTCATTCAGCCAGCTGAATTCAAGAAAGAAGAAAGAAGTTTCATAAAAGTGGAATTATTTACGACTTTTAAAGTGCGGATAACACAACAAAATGTAGAGTCTATCAATAATATGAATCTCTGTATATCAGCCTCGGTGTGTCATTTAGTATATAAATGTGCATATGCCAAATATCTTCAAAGTTCTTGGAGTTATTTTGTGGGCTAACCCCAACCCTACCCCAGCTACACTCTGTGAGCCTGTTGGGGGCCTCTTTTTATTTTATTTTATTTATTCTCACAGACAATGGTGGGCTCCCCATCTTGTTTACGGAAATGATGTCAGCATTACTTCTTTGTTGGTATACGTCCCTTACACAATAATGTCTCCGTGTGTGTGTAAAAGTAGTACGATTTAAAGGTTGAACTCTATCAAAACGGTTTCACATTGTGACTTCACATGACATGGAATATGGAGGAATGATTTTCACCTGGACGGTCGTTATCGTTAGAGGAAACGATTGATCAGCATTGTTCGGCACTATTCAGCATCTCGGTAAGTGAACCGTGTTTCCCAATCTAATCCAAGGGGAATATTTAACTCCGCGGTTAAACATTTTTCTACTACTTATAAATCAAACTCGGTTTTGAAAATATCTTGAGAGAAAAAAAAACCACAAAGGACACAAATCTGGAAAAATCTAATTTTCCCTCTAAAAATGTTTTTTCCAACATATTTGGCCACTGGTGGCGATTTTACAATCGCAATGGCAATTGTGTCCATTGTATGTTTTAAACTTCACTATCCTGTAATACTCTGAAATGATGATTACAGGTGGATATAGCTTTAGAAGGGGAACCCTTTGGTGTCCCTCGCCTACACTGAAGGGATAACCCTAGAATACTTTACATTGTAGCTCAAAAGATTCGTGGAATCCTTCCCTGAGCTGAAGGACAAAATACACAGACTGACAAAAGTAATAAACTGCTCCCACACTTACTCTGTATTTACAGCGTAGCAACCGGATAACAGTGGAAAGTTCATAATCTGGCCCGCCTCCTGTTGCTTCTCTGTACTTACAAAGTAAGTACTCTGATATATATAAGTATATTATAGAATTACTGTATTGTTAGTGAGAATACAATTAAGCCTTCCTGAGCCAAGTTATGCTTTCTACTCCAACCTGCCTTTCATGAGTTACTGCAGTGCTGGACGAACATGCCTGCTAGGAACAAATTTTCCAAAGTATAGACCCATTTCTCGACTTGTTCTTATTCAAAACCATACAATGAACTAGTATACATAAGCATTATAAATCCCTGGAGTGTGGGTGAAGCATGCCTGCCGAACTCATATGCATAAAAAAATATTGTCACAACTGCCTTGAGCAAATGGCAAAAGCATTTCATTTTATTGCACTTCATCCATATACATTTATGATTCATAAAAGGAGTTACAGCACAAGTTTCAGGTAATTACAGGGTACATGTCGGGGAACTTACACTCCCCAAGGAAGTTACACGGTAAGTTTCGGCAAATTACACTGTAAGTGATGGGAAATTAATGCGGGCCGTCTTATACAGACTTAACTAAAAAATCTTTATTTGTAAAGCAGCTTTCATACAAAATTTGCAGCTTGTTTGCAAATTTACAGACATTTAAGAATAAATAATTTACAGGAATTCATTATTTATAGTGAATGAATAGTAAATTTGGGGGAAAAACAAACAAAATAAACTAAAATAATGAAGAAAAAAACAATGGTATGAATAACACAGTCACAGAACCTGCTTCTTTGATAATTTATAGGATGTTGTTCCACAACACTTTTTGTTACAGAAATTAAAGAGTCGCTTTAATCTGCAGTTTGTCAATCGGTGGTCTGAATTAAAGAGGCAGACAGACGCTGGTTTTACTTGTACAAGGGTCGGATCAGAGATGTGCTCTCTAGTAGCTCGCTGAGTTGAACAGTTTATTTTGGGAAGTCAGAAACAGTATATAGTCAGTTTGGCATCACAGATTTGTACGTGTTCAAGATAAGGCGAACTCTGTGATGAGTGAAGTAGAGGTTGTTGTTCTCGCTCCCCGCAGCTGCGTTGCGGTGAGGCCTAAACACTGATAGCTGCGTCTGGACTACAAGGCGGGGATGTCTGTGGGAATTAACACTAAGTGCTGAAAATAAAGATCTGTGACTGGGGTTATATGAGGTTGTGTTCTTCATTATGTGTGTGCATATACTGTATGTTTATGTGATTACATAGATTTGATATATTGTGACATTATATTGTTACATTCTACCCTTTTAATCACATTAAGAGATAGTAATGATAAAATGATAAAAAAAAAACATTAAAAAACCTAAATATTGAATCATGATTATATAATAATTCTTAAAAATGAATAAATGGTTAATGCTTAATGATTATGTAATAAACTCTTAAAATGAATCACATTATAATAAATGCTTAAAATGATTTTGTAATGGAGTACTGTGGGAATTTAAAAGACCAGCCACAGAAGAACCTAAGGGCTTATTTTGGGACATAGAATGAGAAAGAGTCTGAAATATATAGGTGCTATTCCATTAAGAGCTTTATAAACAAGAACAAGGACCTGGAAATTAATTCTAAAAGACATTGGGTGTAATGGCTGAGACAGACTTGAACACAACATCACGACCACAGACTTTTAACATTTCTTTAATGGGGCTCAGGTAGAAGACAGGGAAAAAGATGATGTCAAACCAGGAAATCAGTCCAAAGCTGGTTGAAAGGTACTAGACAATCTGGCACCGCGTGAGTGAACAGGACCGGTATATATAGACAGGCATAGACAGATATACCCTGACCCAATCACCTAGATCCAGGTCAGGTGTGGCTGCTCAATCCACCCCATCCCCACACCACACCACAATGATTCTTAAACTGTTTAAACTCTGTTTTTTGGAGGGATCAATCGCTAAAATCAGGGTCTACTTCAACGTAGCAAAATCACACATGCAGTTCGAAACTGACAGAATTCTGAATGTTAGTTATGCCATTGGTAGTGATTGCACACACCCCTCTCAAAATGATAAATATTAATAATCCAATAAGGTTCAGATAAACGTCCATTGATTAGGGGGTGGCAGGAGATCCCACACATGGCTCTAGTCCAGCGGCTAGGCCAAAATGAGGCCTCCATTTGGCTCTGTGCTCGTTGGTTAGCTCCCAGGCCGAGCTGGAGTCGCCTGTGGCTGATCCTGCCTAATTGGCAGCTGTCTGACATGTCTGCTGCACTAGCGCTGCCATTTTGGGGCCCTGATCAAAAGGCAAAAGCCTCCAGTGTGACTGGGAGGATGGAGGACGGGGGCCGCTGGTATTGGGATGAGGGGTCTGGGACCACTCCATTAGGGCTCATTGCCATCATTTGTCTCTGCGTGTGTGTATGTGTGCGTCAGGCTTGCCAACTGAGGCCTGTCAACTTTTACGAGGTTGTTGTCAAAGAGGTGGAGACATTATTAGGGGTGGGTTGGGGGGATGGGACAGGCACACGAGCGGTCTCACTCTCAGCTGGCTGGCGAGCATATTTGATGCCATGTCGCCGTACAAGTTATTTGCTCAGCCTGTCTTACTAACAGGGAATTCCGGGAGTCCAGTGGACGAGGCGGATAGGCACACCATTAAATCCTGTATGGCAAGTTGGAAATGCAATATTGAAGCCACTTTATTTGATGTATGTTCACTCAAGCACTGTCTTGGTAACACTTCCTGGCAGAAACTTTGTGGCCAACAATAAATCTATCTATCTATCTATCTATCTATGTATCTATCTATCTATCTATCTATCTATCTATCTATCTATCTATCTATCTATCTATCTATCTATATATCTATCTATCTATCTGTCTTTTCTATTTATTTATATGTATCATCTAGAATTGTATCTTTCATCAGGAAGTCAACCTCTAAAGTTCTGTCATGCATGTCACCTTTTATATTTCATATCTAGATGCACTGATGTTTAATGAGCGACATGGTTCAATTTAAAATGCTTTTAATATTCCAAAGGATCCTATAAGAACCATTTACGTGCATTGCTTTGCAGAGAAGAAAGGAGAGACAGTAGAATATGCGAAGAGACATGAGGCCATGGGGCCAATTGAGAGGATGGAAGAAATTAAGAGGAGTAGGTGTGCAGTAATTGAGGTTCTATTTTTTAACTACTTTGCATTTCTTCATTTTGAGCGATGGGAAATTAATTAATCTGTGTATTATCTTTGGCACTGTCAGGGCAATAAAAGTTTGATGCATGATTCTACAAATTGTTGTCTGTGATGGATGTAAATCATCACTGTTGCAAGGGTACATCTTCCCAGTTGCCCAAAAACATTAAGTTACAAGAACTTTATTTTCTGTAGAAACGGAACATGTGATTGTAGATGGTGTAATCAATTCCTGTACTGTAAGATTGACATTGTTCCTGGGTTAAGAATGTTGCTAAAATGCTTTTACTCCTAGGTCTAAAACTAGGACCAAATTTGCGTCACTCTGAATTTTTGGCCACTTACTGTAGAACAGGTTTCCTACTTAGAGAGCCCTAATAAGCCCCTTGTTTGAAGAGGGTGAATAGGTGACGTTGCAAAAGATGACAAGGAGAAAATGAGACCAAGTCCGATAATAAGCCTACAGGTTCATGTTTTTGGGGTTTTTGAGTTTGCTCTAATGAGCTTGTTAAGCAGCTTACACATGACAAGAATCAAGTGCGGTGTTCAAAGCAGGGCACTGGCCAAATGTTAAATAAATTACAAATGTCCTTTTAAACCTGTTTTGCAATTTTCAAAGTATTTTTTTTAATCCTGGTATTTAGAATCATGACTTCGCTTGTCAGCACTTTCACCATTGTAAACAAATGGTTTGGGTCCAATTGGAGGCTGAAGGTACCCTAAAGTAATCTATTGTGATGATTACTTAAAATTAAGAATTTCACTGAATTTTCAATTAATTTAGGAATGAATTCCAGAGCAGTAATTCAAGACCAATGATTCAAGAGAAATCATGCACTGTGTGAATCCATTGAAAAGGGCCCTAAACTGTTGTGGGGAGTAATAATAATTGAAAATCATTCGCTGAGGAATGATAATCAACCTCCAAGGTCTAAATTGATGACCCAACTGACAATGGGTATAATGTTTAGCTATTTTCATTCAATGCATTTTGTTTGTTTGCTTTTTTGTCTGCACTATTTGATTGCCCTCTACTGAGGATAAACACTTTGAGTTGCATGTTGTGTATGAAAGGCACGATACAAAAAAAAGTTATTATTATTAATTATGATATTATAACTGATTTTGGCAAAGCTTTGCTAACTGCTTTAGCCACTACAACAGAGAATGTGCAAACATTATCCCCTGTTCAAATTCACTTAAACATGTCTGCCTTTTTAGCAATGAAAGGGTATATCATAAGGGAACAGAAATCATTATGCCCATGACATTTTCTTTGTTTTGCCGGGCTACGTAATTTGTTGGCCCAGTTGTGAATAGGTCTCTCCACTACCCATTTGCTGCACAGCAAGCAAGACATGGATGTCTACATAAAGCTTTATTACATCTGCATGGCCTTTATCTGCCACGATCAGCCATGCTTCTCCCAAGAAACAGGCCTTTTTTTATGACTTTATATTTTTTGACGGCCACGACCTGATTCCGCAAAAACACATTTCTGGCTCAGAAACTGTGATTGTGTCGACAATCAAACCAGGTGTCCAAATCTCAAAGCTGAGAAGATTCCGACCTGAACAAGAATATTTACTCACACACTAACACTCTGACACACACACACAAGAATATTTACTCACACACTAACACTCTGACACACACACACGCACGCACGCACGCACGCACGCACGCACGCACGCACGCACGCACGCACGCACGCACGCACACACACACTATCTTATTGAAATACATAAAAAACACAAATGTATATGAATAAAAAACAAATATTTTCTTTAGTTTTGTTTTCTTTCTTAACCTTATTTGTCTTTTACATCTCATGGGGTAATGGGTAAAAATCACACTCAGAAATAACTCTGATCTGAAACGATGGAAGTTTTGGAAAAATAATTAAAAAAAAAATGTTTAGATCCAGCAAAATGTCTTCCTAACAAAGAGAAAAATGTCTTCATGATAAAAATAATCGTATAGTCTTTTAAAACATTGTTAAAATAAACAAAGACATAGGGGATATTTCACTTATTTCACTATAATAAAACCCTAAAATGACCCCATTTGTTAAGTTGGATATCTGAAGATATCTTTTCTTGCGCAAACCAAATACCTTTATACTGTACGGACAAATCTCAAGTCTCAAAGATCAAGTCTCAAGTTTCATCTTTTGCAGTGCAAGTACTAAATGCGTCCAAACAGGAAAGAATATAGAAAGAAAAACAAGAGACTCTTTTTTCTTTTGCACAGCCTTCCCATAGCTTTCTATCCCCCATACCCTCCAACCCCCAAACCCCATCTGAACAGAGTCCTGGGCTCGCCCTCTCCCTCCCCTACCCCGCTCCATAACTAGGCGCCTGTACCCAGTTATGCACGGGCGCTCGGCGATGAATGCGACAGTGTAATATATTTGTCTGTCACTCTGTCGCTTTCCCCCCGAGTGGCTTGATGAATGTACTGAGTGGAGCGACGTCGCCCAATAATCCCTCATGCGCTCGCTAACGCAACAACACTACCGGAATAAGAAGCAGGGGAGGAAGAGCATCTGTGTGTGTGTGTCTGTGTGTGTGTTGGGGGGGGGGGGGGGGGGGGGGGGGCTTCGCGAAAGACAAAAAGAAAAAATTATAGAACGACAAAACAAGAGCGGCAACACAAGATCAAAAGACGAAACCTCAAGATGGATTGTCGGTTCTTGAACGCTCCATGCACTTATAGACTCAACAGTGTCCCAAATTTCTAGTTTTCTAGTTTTCAACCCATTCCTTATTAACAATTTTGCTTCCCATCATTTATGTTCATAGCACAAGCAAATTTCTACCGTACAATATACTCACTGGATCATTTCTAGGAACATACAACAAAAAAATGGATGTAAATATCTCGATATGCTAAAAGCAAATGCGGGGCGTCAAAAATGTTTCATCATCCTATCAGGGCAGTTGTCTAGCTGCCACACGTATTATAGCTGCTGTGTAACATGAACATGTTTATGTGTTGGGTAGCACGCAGGCAATGACTTCCCAGCTTTTAACCCTAAGTCAGTTATCGTCGGCCTTAACAAATGGCATGTTTTTTAATTGTTTTGTTAAAACGTTCTTACGATACCTGGCCCAAGTGCGGATTCTAAACTTGTCAAACGATACTGAAACTGTGAATGTGTTTGAATTTCAGGACATATTGAGCTACAGCTAAACCTATGCTGGCTTTAGCTGTAACTCGGTAGGAAAAAGAGATTTGAATTTTAAAGGCTTTTTTTTTTGTATTTGCTCTTTTATTTTTGGTCGCCGGCACCTCAAGGGAGTTTCTTCAATTGGCAAAGTAATAAATCACACGTAGCTGAAGACACATGTGCTGAAAAATAAGTTGCGTGCATGAGGGGTAAGACGACACCAAGCGACGACTTCAAGTGAATGTCACAAAATGACAACAGCGACCCCCTGGACGCTAGCAGGTTAACTTTATCCGCTGCCAATCTAGCGGATAAGAGTGTGTCCGTGCGTTTGTCGAAGAACAACCGAGCCGCTTGTGCACGGCGACGAAGCAAGATGGACACACGGGGAAAGAGAAGTTGAAAGGGAGGCAAAGTGTGGCTCCGGAAAACGGGTTGGACCGACATGAGGGGAGGCGATGGATGGAAAGGAGGGAGGTAGGGAGGGAGGGGTGGGGGTAGGAGGGCTGTCATTCGTTATGTCCGGCACTTCTCTCTCTCCTTCTCTCTCTCTCTCTCTCTCTCCAGCGCTTCTTTCGGCCGCGGCTACCCGGCCTGCCGTTTCATTAACTGCGGGCAGACAGCACATACATCATACTCCCACAATGCTTAGGGAGCGCCCGCATTAACCTGCTCGCCATCCACCCCGCCGAGAGAGCCCCGGCACGAACGGGCCTGTTGATTGATTGTGTAAAAAAATTCTCACACCCAGGTGAGCGGCTGACGGTTTAAGTGTGGAGACACACACATACACACACACACACACACACACACACACACACACACACAGACACACGCACACACACACACAAACACACACACACACAAAATTGCACCTCGTTTGTGTAAAGATAATTTTAACATTTTTGTTTTGAATAGTTTTAAAAGATTTACCAAAATTTGTGAAGAAGCAGAATTTCTTTGAAACAAAATGTACACTTTCTCTTATGAACCAAATCTATGAGCCTTCCAAAACGTGCATAAGCGGCAGTCTGTAACGATAAAGCCTTGTGGAAAATCATTATTATTTTTTTCTTCGTACTGGAGCGCCTCGTTAATGCCATGCGTAAGGTCCTCTTGGAATTCTGGGTAAGGGGGGACATGAAGGGACAGGGGGAGGAGGGGGAGTTGAGGGGATCTCTTGTCTGCATAGTAATCGGGCTGGGTAGGCGGCTGCACTGTTTAAATGCATAAATATATCAAGCGTCCAAATTACAACTTAATGGCGTGTGGAATTAGAGGGGGAAATCGGCTGTCAACACCCCACCTCGATGCCGCCCCCCCAAGACACACACATTTAGACGCATCCCACCCCCACTCGGTTGTGTTATATTTTGTTTTATTTTAGCTGGTGGAACTCGGCTTTCTCTCACTGCAGTACGGCTCACTTGACTCCAGTTACAGCAAAACAAAATGTTTGGCTGCTCTGACAATGGTGATTTCATGGGAGTCCTCGAAGTCATCGGTGAGTTTGATCCATCTAGAAAAAGGTACGGCGTCGTCGGCAAGGGAACCCTTTTAGTATCTTTAATAGCTTACACCCCCCCCCCCCCCCCCCCGCTTCACTTTTCATATCTAAAAGAGAAAAACAACAGCTTAAACCTATCAGGGGAGGGAGGGGTGTGTGCATCCTCTACGTAAATGTTTATATTGGATTTGTGTTACACCAGGGAGGATCTTTAGCGTTTTTATTCTCTCGCTGTTAAGTCGACCTTTAGTGTGCGTTTTCTTCATTCTTTTCTCCTTCTCCCCTCTCGTGCCTATGACGTTTTTCTAAAATGCCAAGCTTCCCCTGGCCAATATCTGTATTGACAAGAGTGTTAATGCAGTCACGCACACACCCACAGTCTCTCACACTCACACACACACACACACACGCTCACACACGCGCACACACACACGCTCACACACACACGCAGACTCACACGCACATGCTTGCATGCTCGCTCCGCTTTGTTTGTAGAAATAATTTCTCCTCCTCTGTGCTTGTCATGTCCTGACTATGCACTATGGTTTATTTGACAAGTTTCCCTTTCACCGCAATATTAATTTTTCTCCTGCTCGAGCTTAACTAATTGCTTGTTGTAAAGTGTCACTCAGGGCGATGATTAGTGTGTGTGTGTGTGTGTGTGTGTGTGTGTGTGTTTGTGTGTGTGTGCATGTACCCTTGCAATATGTGAACAGGCTGTGCGTCATTGTCTCCGAATGCCCTTGTCTTGTTTAGTTTCCCTACCCATCTGTCTGTTTTCATGCTATACAGCGATAAATAGTGGGGGTTTAATGTGGTTGCACATTTGCGTGTTTCTCGTTAAAAGCAGAGTCACCATTGTAAACGATAGACACGTAACACATTGAAGGGATTGATTGCATACATATATATATATATATATAATAGCAAACTTTTGTTCTTGAGTAGTCTTCAAGGTTTATACATGAAGAGTTATCGGTCTTACAGCTCAAATGACTGGCAAGTACAGCAATTATTCTCCCGAGCTGCTTTCACACATGCACTGCAACACTGAAATGATCTGGACATTACCCGGAGGGGCTGTATGTGTGAACGCAAATGTCCGAATCATTTGGACTGGACAGCTGGACTTTACCCAGCCAGCACCCACTACAAAGTCTGCGTAATGCCCGATTGAGTGGTATGTGTGAACAGAGCGAATGATTGTCAGGAGACTTCAGAGCGAGCGAGTGGGCATGGTGCGTGTTGATGACATCTCTATCATGCGCCAGTTATTTACCTTTCGTGCGGATCTTTGTGCACGGAGCGTAGCTGCTTCATACTCCTTTCTGATTTCCTTTATATTAATTTCCACTCTTTTGTTCATATTATGTCCAAATACACGGAGTATCAATGGCAAAAAAGAGAAGTCGGTAGCCTCGTCCACCATCTTGGGTGTGCTAAAACTCTACAGCATCTCACGTCACGTCCTGCCTCCTGCACGCCCTACCCAGGATCCGTTCCTCGTCTAAACTGAGTATATTTTAGTGACGTAATGCTGCGGGTGTGGGCAAAATTCAAATCCAAAAGTCAGCCCCTCACAAATCCCCACTTGACCATTCACACTAAATTGGGAAACACAGCGAACGACGGATGATTGCAGTGGCCTAAATTCTGCTAAGTAAGGTATTTACTAAACCAAAATCCGAAATGTCACAAATGCTTGGGAAAGTAACCGACATAGACGGATTACCGAATGGGGAAAGTAGGCACGTGCCCAGCGCCCTGGAGCCTGCCTGGTGTTGTGGCAGTGATCAAGTTTTTAGGAGAAAGAGGACTGGCATTGCGAGAAAATGAGAAGCTCCTGGAATCAACACACAGCGGAAACCATTTGGGTATTTTAAAGTTAATATTCCCAACTGACATGACATGTGAAGAGTTCATTGAGTTAATGGGAGAAAATACCACGCAAGTGGCTTCATGATGCAAAATATTTCTCCATCAACTGTAGATTGACCTCCCAACCTATCTCATGTAAATCAGTTAACGTTTATAGATTTGTTAGCAAGCAACGTAAGTGTGGCAGTTTTGCCTACTACACGCCACCCAAGTGACGTTTTCAGAGAGACAGACTTAATCTGACCGGCGCGATAGATCCAAGTCAGTGTTAGCAGCATGTACTGGACTTCATTTCCCGTGAGGATAGTCAGTTCTCCGACAACGACGCGGAGAACAATAGCGATGCTGAAACTGATATTACTCCGGACTTGGAGAACATTTCAAACAGCGGATTTCAAACTTAATATGACGATGAAACAGAATATTTTCAAGAACAACCGGAGGAGACCGACAATACGTCCGTTGTTTTTACAACAGAAGAAGTCGATGACGTGATTAAGTCCATTGAGGTTGGTGACAGATTTTCTGATTTCAGATTTTGTAAGACTCATAATATTGATAAACTCTACATTTTGTTGTGTTGTCTGTACTTTTAAACTCCAAAATAATTCCACTTTTATAAATCATGTATATTCTTACTGTTAAATAAAAGTATTTTAAAAACAACATTTCTTGTGTGTTGTTGACGGTGTTTGTGATTTGCCCATTCAGCAGTATGTTAATTAGCGATGAGGCTTTATTTGTCCGCCAACACCATTTACATTCTGGGAGCTGGCTGAATGAACCTGGTGTGGGTAAAACTTTGGAGGTGATTATCTCAGAAACACGGTTTGCCACACCCTTGTCATTAACAAGTCATAGCTTGAAAAATATAAGCTTGATTTGCACAACTGACACCTTGTTTGGAAGCTCTGATTCTCCACTTTCAAATGATGCACAAAAGAAAAACAACTCGAAAGCCGCCAAATTACCCTAAAGTACGCTGTGGGTCACATATTGTTACTCGATTCCAAATGACAAGTTTGCAGTTTCATGTACATAGCTCTCGCAGTGCAGCTTCTTAGGTCTCTGCGTGATTTTGCCAGTCCACCATCATTTTGCAGACTTTGGAAGAGAAGTGTTAGCTGTACCGGGTGTGTGCCAAATGTACAAACATGATCTCCAGCGCACCAGAAAGAGCAAACAATTAGATGATGAGTGCAGAAAATTATGCTTTATTTGATGGGAAAAGCAAATTCTAAATATAAACATTTAATGTAGTTATTGTTAAGTTAGTCAGCTGACTTGGCCACAGGCCTGATGCATACAAGCACCTCTATGTGATCTGTTTGGGGTTCTGTTCATGCCAGAGGCCGCATCAGACAGTGAAGTCTTGCAGATGAATTGATTCTAAACATGCCTCCATCAAAACTTCGATGATGGATTAAAGTCAGGTAGTGTAGTCTACATGATACTTAGGTATACCCATAAGAAAGCTGCAGGATTTCCGTAAATCCACTTAAAAATGCACAAAGATACTGTTGTGTGGGGATGGCGTGGTTTTAGCAGCCACACCTGTCCAGGGTCTAGGTATTTGGGCCCAGGATCAGTGTGGCTGTATACCTGTTGCTTGTTGATTTGTCTAACGGGCAACAGGTAAAACCCCCATCCCCCCACACCCACACGAGAGGAGCCCTTGCCGTGACAATCTATCTATCTGCTTCGGGGCTTGTTTCACCTAGTCCACTTGCTACAATAAACTTGTGTGTCTTCTACCTCATTGTCTGTGTCTCTGTGCCGGAGGGCCCTGAAAACTCGTATCTGGCTGCGTGTGGCAAGCGAAACTGCCAAGATACGTAACATTTTACACCGATCAGCCACAACATTAAAACCACCTTTCTTATATTGTGTAGGACCCCCTTGTGCCGCCAAAACAGCTCTGACCCATCGAGGCATGGCTCCACAAGATCTCTGAAGGTGTCCTGTGGTATCTGGCACCAAGACGTTGACAGCAGATTCTACAGAAGTCTTGTAAGTAGTGAGGTGGGGCCTCCATGGATTGGCCTTGTTGTTCTAGCACATTTTACATTACATTTAGCAGACGCTTTTATCCAAAGCGACTTACAATTGTTCAAACACCGACGGACGCAGCCATCAGGAGCAATTAGGGGTTAAGTGTCTTGCTCAAGGACACTACAGCGTGCTAGACACATCCCACAGATGCTCGATGGGATTGATATCTGGTGAATTTGGAGGCCAAGTCAATACTTTGAACTCTTTGTCATATTCCTCAAACCATTCCTTAACAATTTTTGCAGTGTGGTAAGGGCGCATGATCCTGTTGAAAAGACCAATGCAATCAAGGAATACTGTTGCCATGAAGGGGTGAACTTGGTTGGCAACAATATTTAGGTAGGTGGTACGTGTCAAAGTAACATCCCCATGAATGCCAGGACCCAAGGTGGCCCAGCAGAACATTGCCCAGAGCATCATACTGCCTCCGCCGGCTTGCCTTCTTGTCATAGTACATCGTGGTACCATCTCCTCCCCAGGTAAACGACGCACACACACCTGGCCATCCACATGATGTAAAAGAAAATGTGACAAGGCCACCTTATTCCATTGCTTCATTGTCCAGTTCTGATGCTCATGTGACCATTGTAGGCACTTTCAGTGGTGGACAGGGGTTAGCACTTTTACCGGTCTGTGGCTACGCAGCAAGTGGCGATGCATTGTGTCTTCTGACACTTTTGTATCACAGCCGGAATTTACTTTTTCAGTGATTTGTGCTACAGAAGCCATTCTGTGGGATCTGACCAACTTCAAGAACTGACTGTTAACTTGTTGCCTAATATATCACACCCCATGACAGGTGCCATTCGAATGAAATGATCAATGTTATTCACCTGTCAGTGGTTTTAATGTAGTGGCTGATCTGTGTAGTTTCGTGACAGAACTTTCACTTTAGTGATTTTGTTTCACAAATACCGGGTGGAGTGACAGCAATAAAATACGTTTTGCAGGGGACCTTGCCAGTGTATGGCGTAGCCCCTCCAAGGATTTTCTTAGAATCTTACATTTTTAATCACTTAAAATCTAAATAACTACTGTCCGACAATTATTTTAAGTTTTACATTATTTAAGACTGATAATTCATAAAACAGGCAAGTGTAGAGCAAAGGTGTAAATGCGTAATGAGAGAGCCATCCACTCCGCTGAATCCCCGTATGTCAGGCTCCGAAGAGCAGAGATTCCCAACCACCGGGCCTTGAGCAGGCAGGCGGAATTTTTTCAGAAGGGATGCCCTTTTTTTTTACTACTACTTTATTTAAATTAAGGGGTGTGTTTGACTCCTAAATATATATATAACGTGCTGTACATGGCATGTATAGAACAACATAGTAAATGTCAAAATAACTTATAGAATTTAAAAATAATACCTGCTGTGTTGTGGGTTGCCCTGTGCTAATGTGTGACCAAACTTGTGTGCTTAGGGAGGGCACACACAATGCGTGTGTACTATTTGGGACCCATGGCAAGTTTGTGTCCAGGGCCCGTGGTCATTATAATCTGTCAATGATTACTGACTGGGAACTTGAGTGATTATTCATGAAAACTGTTTGTGAATGAATAAAGAAAGTTTATTTAAAGTCCACCTGCAAACCTATGAATATCCGACATGATTTACTTGCATACTGCAAGTACGATCTCTCACCTAATGGTGAGAGATAATATATGTATTGAGTTAATGCTCAATACAGCCCATTTTGTTCAAACTGCTGGCTCCCATCCCGGGGCCGCTCAGCTGCTGGGGATCAGCCTAATCAGCGGAGGGACTCCGCTGATTTGCCTGATCCCAAAAACAGGAAGCTATAATTGTTTGTGTGTGTCCCCGCAGTAGGGATCGGCGTGCCAGCGAGTCAGCCCGACAGGCAGATCAGACATGGACAGCGGGAGATCATGGAAGCGGGATCAACAGATCCACCTGAACTATTTATATATTGGCCTGTGAGCCCCTGCGTTTCCTTTTCGGCCCACGAGCCACCGTTGATTTAAAAAGGACTAACCAATAAACACGCCAACTGGCGCTGTTTTGCCTCCACTTACCTCCTCTTTCACATTCCCTGGCCCTGAGCCAGAACACACCTCTCCAAGTGATGCCTGAGCATGGACATGGAGCAGAGCGAGGCAGAATCCCGGACGCCCTCCCCCCTGGAGCAGATGATGGCGGCCCTCGCCACAATGCAGGAACAACAAGCCCTGCAGTTCCAGGAGATGGCGAGGGCCCGCAAGCAGGACCAGGGGGCGCTCCGGGCAAACCGCCAGGCAATACAGATCCTCCTCCGGGAGCGCACCAGACCCGGCAAGGAACGCCTGCTTGGCCCCCCCGTCCCCCCCGCTACAGAAGATGACGAGGGAGGATGATTCCCAGGCGTTCCTCGCCAACTTTGAACAAATGCCCAAGGTGGCCAGATGGACAGACCGCGAGCAGGCGTGGCGGCTCGTTCCCCTCCTCACAGGAGAAGCCAAGCTGGCGGCGCATGCCCTACCGCCGGAGCAGCGGATGAGCTACAGTGTCGTCCGAAGGGCGGTGATGGAACGTGTCAGGAGGACACCTGTGGCCACTTCCCTATGACACTGCGGACCGGCCGTTCCTGCACGCCCATCAACTCCTGGACGCAGCCCAGCGGTGGCTCAGACTGGAGGAGCACTCCCCGCACCAGATCGTCGAGGCGGTGGCCACCGAACAGTTCGTAAACGATCTCCCGGCCCACGCCACTAGCTGGGTGAGATGCCACCGTCCAGCATCCCTCCAAGCCGCCATATCCCACGCAAAGGCCTACGCCCATAGGAAAGCCTACAGCACTGGACCAGAGAGGGGCCCACCGAGGAAATGTCAGGGACCATTGAGGGACCTGCGCCAGGAGGCAACGCGGGAGTCGACGAGGGACAGGCCGATACCAGCACCACGGACCTGGCGGCCATCACCAGCCTCCCTTCCGGACCCCCAGGAGGGGCCCACCTCCTGTCCCTTTGCCCGCCAGAGGAGGGAGACCGCCTCCTACCCCAATCCACCCCACGATCCTTCCTGAGCGGCATGGCCTCGGGACCACCAAGAGCTGGGAAGATGGAGGTCGGCCAGGTTGTTCGGGTCGCCGGTCTGCCGGATCCCTCCTCCGGTCGAGAAGGAGCCTACCGTGTGCCGGTAAGGTTACAAGGGGGTAGACATCAGGCTTTGCTGGCCTCGGGCTGCTCGCAGACGATGATTCAGCAACACCTGGTTCGACTTTGGTAGAGGCATCTTGGGTGAATATTTGTTGTGTGCATGGGGATATTCACACATATCCGATAGTGCAGCTCGAAATTCGCTACAAGGGAAAAAAGCATATGGTAAAGGCTGCGGTAAGTTACTGCGTAACCGACCGCCGGCCTCCTGATTTTGGGTACATATTGGCTGGGTTTTGATGTTCATATGAAAGACACGGCGGCGGGGGTTTGCTCACAGTCTATAGGGATATGTGAGTGTTGCGCAGCACATGCCGACGTGGAGGTCACACCGGCGGAGGTCACCAGAGCGGAGGAGGGGGAGCCCCAGGTGGGAACTTCCCCGAAACCCCCAGTCCATCCCATTGAGGACTTTCCTCTGGAACAATCGCAGGATGATTCGCTTTGCCGGGCAATTGAGCGGGTAGATAAAATCGATGGCGTGTTAGTGCATCCGGAGGCTGCGCTCACTCACCCGTATTTTGCGGTGATTAGGGATAGATTATATCGAGTGAACCATGAGGCTTTTTCAGGAGAAGTTACCGAATTGTTAGTCCCTAAAAGCCGTCGGGATTTAGTCTTCCAGGCGGCTCAATATAACCCGATGGCCAGTCACCTAGGACACGAAAAAACACTCAAGCGGATAATGGCCCGTTTCTACTGGTCGGGCATCTGGGCGGACGTGCGACGGCGCTGTGCTGCCTGTCCCAAATGTTGGCGGGTGAATCCACCAGCTATTCCCAGAGCGCCGTTGAGGCCCCTCCACTTAGTTGAGACTCCATTCGAGAGAATCGCTATGGATCTCATCAGGCCATTAGACCGTAGTGCTTGGGGCTATCGATTTGTGTAAGTCCTAGTGGACTACGCAACCCGATACCTAGAAGCAGTGCCGTAGCACAGCATTACGGCCACAAATGTGGTGCAGGCTCTGTTTCAGGTCATCTCCTGGCTAGGGATTCCGAAGGAAATCCTGACTGACCAGGGCACTTTGTTTATATCACGCACACTGCCCAAACTGTATGGGTTACTAGGTATCCGCTCAATTCAGACTAGCATTTACCACCCGCAGACGGATGGCCTGGTCGAGCGCTTCAACAAAACGTTGAAAAACATGGTCCAGAAGTTTGTCCACGATGACAGCCAAAATTGGAACACGTGGCCAAACCCCCTGTTGTTTGCAGTGCGGGATGTTCCCCAGTCCTCCACTGGGGTTTCCCCCTTTGAGCTACTGTTCGGCAGGAGACCGCTGGGGGTGCTCGACCTGATTAAGGAAAACTGGCAGGAAGGTCCCAGCACCAGTAAAGATGAGGTCCAGTACGTCCTGGACCTAAGAGCAAAGCTACACGCCTTAGGGCAGGAATCACGGGAGAACTTGCTCCATGCCCAGGAACGTCAGCGCTCTCTGTACGACAGGGGGGCTCAGTTAAGATAATTCTTACCGGGAGAAGAGGTGTTAGTACTACTCCCTACGTCCAGCTCGAAATTACTGGCAAAGTGGCAAGGGCCCTTCGTGGTCACACGACACGTGGGGGAGGTCGATTATGAGGTCGAACGCACAGACAGGGGGGGGTCTGCCCAAATTTACCACCTAAACCTACTAAAACAATGGAGTGAAGGCCTGTCTGTGGCACTAGCCACAGTGATGATTGAGAGGGCTGAGTTGGGGCCAGAGGTTCCAAAGCCGGCAGATTGCACCACGGCCCTTTTAAGTGACCATCTCTCTCCTGGCCAGAGCGCGGACATCGCGGCGCTGCAGCAGCGCTTTGCTGAAGTGTTCTCTCCCCTGCCCGGCCGTACGCCCCTCATACTACACCATGTGGAGACGACCCGGGGGTGAAAGTGGGCCCTCGGCCATATCCCCTGCCCAAAAACAAACGGAAAATAGTGCATTAGAGGCCATGCTGGACATGGGGGTAATAGAGGAATCTATGAGCGAATGGTCCAGCCCCATCATGCTAGTGGGTAAGCCTGATCAGGGTCAGTGCAGTTGTGCGTAGATTACCGGAAGGTGAACGCGGTGTCAAAGTTCGATGCCTACCAGATGCCCCGCATTGACGAGCTTCTCGACTAGTTAGGTACGGCTCGTATTTTTTACGACGCTGGATTTGACCAAGGGCTACTGGCAGATTCCCTTGTCCCGACAGTCCAAGGAAAAATCGGCCTTCTCCACTCCGCAAGGCCTTTACCAATTCCGAGACCTTCCGTTCGGGTTGTTGTTCTCACTGCCAACCCAAAGAAGTGCGCGGTTGGGCGGAGGGAGGTACGGTATTTGGGATACCACTTGGGTGGGGGGGGGCCTGCTCCGACCGCAGGTAGATAAGACCGCCGCGGTCACGAACATGCCAAGACCTAAGACTAAGAAGGAGGTAAAGCAGTTTTTGGGGCTGGCCGGATACTATAGAAGGTTTGTGCCGGAATTTGCAGCACTGTCCAGCCCCTTGACCAACTTGACTCAAAAAGGTGCTCCAGATCCGGTCCAGTGGTCAGAGCCGTGCCAGCAGGCATTTGTCAAATTAAAGGCAGCTCTCTGTCGGGAGCCTGGACGGCATACCCCTAACTTTGCTCTTCCTTTCTGTCTGCAGACGGACGCGTCCGACAGGGGGCTTGGAGCTGTTCTGTCCCAGGAGGTCGAGGGTGTGGACCGGCCGGTGCTGTACCTCAGCCTCAAGCTGGTAGAGAGGGACACGAGGTACAGCACCATAGAAAAAGAATGTTTAGCCATAAAGTGGGCGGTCACCACCCTCTGATGTTACCTCCTGGGTAGGGCCTTCACCCTCTGTTCGGGCCACACCCCACTACAGTGGCTCCAATGCATGAAAGACACCAATGCACGGATCACCCGGTGGTATCTGGCCCTACAACCCTTCAATTTCTGGGTGATCCACAGGCCGGGTACCCAGATGGTCATAGCAGACTTCCTCTCCCGCTCCGGGGGGTGGGGGGAGGCGCCCGGCCAAGTGCGATGGTGGAGGTATGTGGTGGACCAAGGGGGCGGGGCCAAGCCGCCGCTGCAGACAGGCTCCCATCCCGGGGCCGCTCAGCTGCTGGGGATCAGCCTAATCAGCGGAGGGACTGCGCTGATTCGCCTGATCCCAAAAACAGGAAGCTATAATTATTTGTGTGTCCCCGCAGTAGGGATGGGCGTGCCCGCGAGTCAGCCCGACAGGCAGATCGGACACGGACAGCGGGAGATTGCGGAAGCGGGGATCCACCAATCCACCTGAACTATTTTTATATTGGCCTGTGAGCCCCTGAGTTTCCTTTTCGGCCCACGAGCCACCGTTGATTTAAAAAGGACTAACCAATAAACAGGCCAACTGGCTCTGTTTCGCCTTAGCCTACCTCTCTTTCCTCATTCCCTGGCCCTGAGCCAGAACACACCTCTACACTATTACTATTAGTAAATAGTTTACTTCGAGTATGAACCAATATATCAAGCTTTGCCTGAACATCCAGAACATCCTGTAATGTACAGTTACGGGAAGACAGAGAGTTTTTGTGTGCATTTAGTGATTGACTTGAAAAATCTGCTTTGGTTGACCTTTAATTGAGGTTGTGATGAACGGATGTAATGGGAAGGGAAGTCCTTTAGTGCAAGAGGCCTGAACATCCCACTGTGGTCTGCCCACACCACCAGTCAGTCAAAAGTGAGAAGGAATCAGGCCAGGTCTGCACCTGAATGAACCAGGGCACACCTGCCCAGCTGCCAGGCAATTAGACAGAGGGTCCTGTCCTCTCCACCGGGCAACTTTCTGCCAAAGAAAACAAAACAATATGATACAGTAGCAGCTTGGGAGAGCCGCGATGATACCGGTTTGTATGTGAGAAGGGTGGAAGCATTCTCCATGTGTTTAGTTGGTCCGTCCGGCATCTCTATCTCTTTCTTTACTCTCTTTCCTCTTTTGTGAGACTCCATCAAGGGCCTCCACACCCCTCAGGGCCCCGGGGAAGCCTGTGATTGATCAAGGTGTCATGCAACCCTTAAATCCCCCATGAAAGCTATTTACATTTTGGAAGCTAACTCTGTCCCCCTACGGCCGTTAGAGAATGAGTCACCACAAAGCTACGTGGCTCCTATTGATCTTCAATCGTTCATCCAAGGAAAGGAAAAAGGGAGGAGGAGAGAGAGTGTGTGTGTGTGTGTGTGTGTGTGTGTGTGTGTGTGTGTGTGTGTGTGTGTGTGTGTGTGTGTGTGTGTGTGTGTGTGTGTGTGTGTGTGTGTGAGAAATAGAGCTGTTGCCATTGAAGCCTTACTATTAATATTCCAGCGTTGCCTACTTGTTTGGACCAAAACGGCTTGTAACATGCAAGAATTTTTTGATCGGGGCACCATAGGGTTTTTCAGAACCCACGGTGGCCGTCTTTCACCATGTGATACTACACAACAACTCCAACTCATCTTTTGGATCCAAACCCCTGTTATGGTACACTAAGCCTCATGTCTGGTTGATGGGGCCAAACCAGACTGATATAGCGCAGTATGAAGGGACTTGTTAGAGGTCACAGTGGTTTAGGTAGTCGTTTTTAGGCTACGTGAATGATTAGGCACATTAGCTGCATGCCACCATACCACACCTGTTTTCCACTGTCTTCCTTTCTTGTCACGAGTGTTAGGGTCAGGGTTAGGGTCCCTCCACTCATAAAATAACTCAATAATGGGCCACATTGCACTAGGTTTTGCAGCCTAAATGTGCTTTCAATGAAAATGCATGCTGCATTGCAAGCCATAAAGCATTTTTTTCAAACATTTGAACTCGATATAGATATTTAAAATCACTGTACTGGACTTTTCATCTCGACATTCAACGATAGACTTTCTCTTAAAAAAAAATCCCAAACAATTTGGACTTATCCAGCGTGAGAAAGAAGCGTTCAAGAAAGAAAGGTTGCTTTTGGGCCAATTGATAATCTGTGTGTGTAAGAGGTTGATTGATTAGGTTATTGATGGATTAATGGCTTAAGGAAACACTTGTCTCCCATGACACAACACCGATAAATACCACAAATGGCTCACCTATATGTTTATCTGTGTATGCTATGTACACACACAGAGTGTACAAACAATGAATAAACAATGTACACTATATGTGCGCTACTGTACAGTTTGTTTGTATGTTTTGCATTTGAATATAATACAATTGTGGGGTTTGCAATGTAATCAATGGACCCTGCAAAATGACAGTAGAATAATCTTTAATGGTCACACAGCACACCACATGCATTCATTCATGCAAACACTCACACACTTCGGATGGTGGCCGGTGAAATGGGTCTTCTGCATTTAACCTATCCTGGCTTGTCCTTCCTCCAGGGGGTCAGCCAGGAGCGGTGGGCAGCATTCAACAACACGCCTGGGGACCTGGTTACAGATGTCCATTGCTTGTCAGACGATGATGTGCATGTTTTTGGTGGGGGTCCTTACTGATGTTACATGGAGGAAACCTCACGTGCCCCAGGCGGAAAGTGAACCCTGGCCCTTCTTGCTGTGAGACAGAAGTGCAATGCACTGTGCCACCGTGCCACTAAAAACGAGGAACGCTCAAATTTGCGTGTCATCGTTGCGCAGGGGCCATGCTAATATTCTCTGTATCGTTCCAATTTTAGTGTATGTCCCACCGAAGTGGGAGATATAGTGGGTAGTACAGGAGACTGAAATGTGCGATTGGTATAACATGAATGAATACCCATAACACGACTATTCCTGAATCCATCCAATTGGTTGATTTACAATATAGCAGAGATACACACACATATATCCTACATTATTTGCTGGCATTTTTGCGACAAGTTCTGTCTAGCACAGACTGAGTCTTTAAAGCCTATAATCTCTACCTAAGTTCTCCCTGTTTGTGAAATTCTCCGCTAGGTAGAGCAGTACACTGGATTTACCATAGGCTAATGTGAAGGACACTTGCACCTCCATGGCACTCCCTTCCCTGACAGACCCGACCACAATCTGGTCCACCTCAAGCCCACATATGAGGTTGATGAGGCTCTGCAGGACTGTTTTCAGATAACAGACTGGAAGGTTCTCTGTGAGGCACATAGGGAGGACATTGAGAGTCTAATACATTGCATACCGGACTGCATCAACTTCTTTGAGGAGAACACCATGCCCACCGAGAGGGTCCAGTGTTTTCCTAACAACAAGCTTTGGTTCACAAGTGACTTAAAGGTAAGTGCATTCTTACCCCGCTTCCAGCTCCAGCACACCCAGCACCATTCAACCCAGCTACCCCTCATTCCTCCCATTTACTGCACCCCCACCCTCCTCCAGTGTCCTCTTCTAGACTGCCGTCAGACACCACCGGAGGCGACAAACCCCAGGGTGTTTGATGCCTGTGCGGATCAACTGTCTGGAATACTCCTGTACCTCTTCAGCCTGAGTCTCAGTCGAGACGGTGTTCCATCACTATGGAAAACATTATACCTGGTCCTCGTACTGAATAAGAGGAATCCTGCTGTCCTGAATGACTACAAAAAAAGGTGGATGTTATCTCCAAAATACACAGGGTTAACCAACCCCACCCTACCATCATTTAAATTCCTTCCCTAGCTTTCCATAATGAGCTCCTCAAGCCAGTGCTCCTCTTCCTCTCTCTCTTTCTTCCTCTAGTTGTTTTTTTCTCTGTGCTCTCTTTTTCTCTCCATTCTTTCTTCATCCCTCTCTCAATGTGGTCCCGATAGCTGAAAAACAATCAATGAAAGACGGCTGGAGGGGCATCGGAGTGCTTTGCATCCCTGTGTTCAGGGAAGATGATTTGCGTCGTGAAAATGGGTGCAACTGTACCATTGCTCTCATTGATGTATGATGGAGAAAAAGAGGCAAAGCACTGAAATTCTTCCGAGTGGGGGGGCAAAGACGAAAAAAAGATTGAGAGAGATCAGAGAAAACAAGTTGTTGCCGTCTTTCGAGCTCCTTTCCAACTTTGCGTTTTACTTTGTTATTTGTTGTCATTTTTTTTTTGAACTTTTGTAACATACTGTATGCGAGTGCTCTTATACAGTATGATAGACAAACCCTCTTAGACATCAGAACTAGAGTGGAAACTAATTTTTGATCAAGATCAACAGCCATCACAGACTATCCTTTGTTTGGGTTACCTGAAAAAACACAGCGGCGCTGACGTACGATGAGGAAAGTAAGCGGGGCTCCTGGTCAGGCTGATGAAATGGGGAAACAGGCCTGGTCTTCCAAGCATTCTTCTAGCGAATGTCCAGTCACTGGCTAATAAGCTAGGTGATCTTAGAAGTAGGTTAGCTTTTCAACATGACATCAAGAAAGAAAGAACAAACAGTTTTTATTTATCACGCAACACACCACACGCTTTGATGGTGGCCTGTGAAATGGATTCTCTGCTTTTGACCCATCCTGGCTTGTCCTTCCTCTAGGGGCACAGCCAGGAGCAGTGGGCAGCATACGTGGACGCACCTGGGGACCAGGTGATAAATGTCCATCGCTGGTCAGACCATGATGGGTGCATGTTTTTGGTGGGGGTCCTTACTGACGTGAGGTGGAGGAAACCCCATGTGAGCACGGGGAGAACACGCAAACTCCAAACAGAAAGGCTCCTGTTTGGGAGATAACCCACCGGAGCACGGTGCCAACAGCGCCCCAGGCGGGAATTGAACCCAGGACCTTCTTGCTGTGAGGCAGCAGTGCAATGCACTGCGCCACCGTGCCACACAGAACTGTGACGTTAGAACTATAACTAGAACTATAACCAGAACTATAACGTTATGGTTTTCAGGGAGACCTGGCTAGACCCCTTGATTCCTGACTCAGCCATTGTTCATGGGAGAAGTTTCATCAGCTGACAGGACCGGACAGCAGAGTTGAGGAAGAGCAATGAGGGGTCGTCTGAGTCATGGTCAACCATCTATGGTGCTTAGATGTGGAGAGTATTTCTATGGGATGTTCTTCTAATCTAGAGCACCTTATGATCAGATGCCGGCCTTATTACCCCCTAGAATTCACATCAGTTGTTCTCAAAGCTGTTTACATTCCACAACAAGCTGACACCACGTGAGCATTGAATGAGCTGTATGGAGTGATCGACAGGCACTGGAAGGCAATAAATAATGCAAAGAAGCGATACAGGGGCAAAGTAGATGGTCAGAGCGATGGATGAGGCGAAATCGGGTGGATGGTGACGGAGGGATGACGGACTATTCCCACAGACCGAAACGCATTGCCAGGGATTGGAAGACTAGCGGCGGACTCTCCAGAAGGCTCCTCTTCCAGGTGTGTCTGTACCCTCTGACAGACAGCCTGCGCACCCGACCATTTGAACATCCCCTACTTCCGCATAGGGGCGTTGCTTGTGACAAAGGGGACTGCGTCCTTAAAGGCGCAGGGCGCAACCCCCCCCTTTACAAAAAGACACACGTGTCCTCCTGGAGCACACGAATCCTTCCGAGGCAGGTGAGCCAGCAGGGAAGCCCAGAAATTCATCATGGTCACTTTCCTTGTTAAAAATGTGCAAGAGGAACTTTTCTCCAGCTTGTCCAGTTCCTGTGCGGTGGGATATCAGGGCTTCAAGCGTGCAACATGCACCACCTTCCTATTCTCCCTATTGTGCTCCAGTACCACATCATAATTAACCAGCCCCACCTGAGCAACAAAGCGGTATGGACTGGGCCACTTAGGAGCCAGTTTGGCCATGAATGACTTATCTGCTTCAGATAATGGATGGGACCGGGGCCGTAATCTGTCTTTGTCCTGATATTGCTGATCTCGGTGAGTCTTGTCATAATTACGTTTTTGTCTTTGTTGGCTTTTTGTGAGGTTACACTGGGTAAATGCTGTAAAGTCCTGAAGTTTGGTGATGGCTTTGTAGGTAGATGAGTCTGGTGTGGCCTCCCTTGGCTGGATCTGGAGGTCTGCAAGTCCTTGGGGTCCCGCTCTATGTTCAGTTTGACAGGGGTGACTTCAGTAGATTTGTGGATGGCTGAATTGAGAGCAAAACAGAACTCTGATAGGTGTTTATCTCAGTGCTTGTGGTTCTTGGTTCTCATTGTTTTTAGGGTTTTGTTTATTCTGTCCATCATGTTGGTTTGTGGGTGGTAGGCTGAGGTCATTTTGAGCTTCAGGCTCCATTCTTCACAGCTGGCTCTAAGATGGAGGAAATGAATGGGCTTCCCAGATCAGACAGCAGGTAATTGTGGACTCCCCATCTTTGATACCGTCTCGGCTTTTCGTAGGGGATATAGCTCCACCCAAAGGTTAAAGTAGTCCACAAAAACCAACAGGTAGATATTTCCCTTGGAACTCCTTGGAAAGGAGGCCACTCCCAGCATGTACCAAGGTTGGTTTACAACGGTTTGCTGTAATTTCCCAGCTGCCATGGGTCTCTCAGGCTTGAAGAGCTGACACACTCTAACACACTTCTATACAAATCTCCTGACATCGAGGCTCATACGGAGCCAATATGCTAGAGCTTGTAATCTCTTGTAGGTCTTGTATCTGCTGGAATGACCAGCCAAGGGACCTCATGGATAATTTGCACCAGGGGTGGTCGGAGACTCCAGTATAAGGATTTGATAGGTGGTTTTATGGGTAATTGTAGCACTCGATAGACTTTGTCCTCCAAAATGGTGTACTTTGTAGAGTCCGTTAAGATGACCTCTCCCTTGTCCATCACAGCCTGGTACAAGCACTGGCAGTTTTGGTCATTCTGCTGTGCTCGCCATATCTGGTCATCAGAGATGGGCAGATCCCCCGCCCCCCACCCGCTTTGACAGAAAGCAGAGTGGCATAGGTCGATGGCAAGTGGCACGTAGTGCTGGTGGAATTGTCGGGAGCCCTGGATAAGGCATCGTGAACGGTGTTGTATTTTCCTTTCCAAAAGTAAATTCCTGTAGCCGGAGGGTCCACAGGGTGAGGCGTGCACTGGGACTCTGGATTTTAAAGACCCATAGCAACACATTAAGGTGGTCCATGACTACAGTGAAGAATCTTCCTTCCAGGTAATATCTCCACCTTTCCAAGGCCCAAACCAGTACTTAACACTCCTTTTCAGTTGCTGAATAGTTGTGCTCGGCTTTGTTAAGGCTCCTGCTGCCATATGGTAGCACTTCTTCTGTTCCAAGCCTGTTTATATGGGCAAGCACGGCTCCCAGGCCCACATCGCTGGCATCGGTGTAAACCATATGAGGGAGGTTGAAGTTTGGATGTCCTAGGATGGGAGGTGAGACCAGACACGTCCTTAGGGTTTCAAAAGCAGACTGGCACTGGGGGTCCACCTGAATTTGGCACCCTTGCACTTCAAGGCATTCAGTGGTTCCGCCAGCTGAGAGAAGTTCGGGACGAACCGATGGTATCAGCTGGCCATGCCAAGGAAGCGCTGGACGGCCTTAAGGTTCCTTGGCACAGGGAATTCCTCTACTGCCTTGGCCTTGGCTGGATCCAGCTGAATACCTGTGGCAGATATAATGTGACCCAGGACCTTGAGGGAGGTTTGGGACCTCCAGGTGGTTTTCCAAAAACTCAGAGAAGCAAGACTGACCATCAACATGAAAAAAATGCTAAAGTGCTGTTCCCACATCTGAGACTAAATGATAATGTCATCCAGGTAAACAAAACAGATTTTGCCTCACAGCTCTCCCAAGGTAATTTCCATCAGCCTCTGAAAGGTGGCAGGTGCATTTTTTGCACCAAAAGGCATGGCCTTGAATTGGTGGAGAAAACAACAGAGCCAGCAAAGGAATCCAGAATGTCATGTATAGTGGGTAGAGGGTAAGCATCTGTGTATATAACTGCATTATGTTTGATGTAATTCACGCAAAACCTGTGCTTCCCATCTTTTTTTGGAATGAGGACCACAGGCGATGCCCAAGCCAAAGATGAAGGTTCAATGATGCTAGCATAATGCTAGCATTTCAATGATGCTAGCATGAAGCTAGCATTTCAACCACTAGCTTCTTCACCACAGTGTGTTTCAAAGGAGAAACTCGGCAGGATTTTTGTTTGATGGGAACGTCATGGGTAACAAACATCTTATGTGTCAGAACATTGGTTCAGCCCAGTGAGGAGGTGCACACATCTGTGTTCCTCTGTATCAGGTTACAGAATTGACCCTTTCCGCCTCCATCCAACTGAGCCCGGTCCACCCCCTGGTGCTGCAGCTCTGGGTTCCGACTGGAGAGTGTAGGTAGAGAGGTCTTCCGGTGATCAATGGCAGAGTACAAGGAAAGCACACCCTTCCTCGTACATTCTGTAAAGTTGTTTGTATTTTTTTCACAGTAATTTTTTTCCTGTTGCTGCTTGTTGTTGGTATGGAGATGGATGGAGGTGGCGGTGGAATGGTGGTGGTTTGTACTGCGCTCGATTGCAATGAAGGGTGTAGGGTTTCTAAGGTTTGTTCCTTTATGGTGCTCACTCCCTCGACCATACTGTGCCATTGCTCTTTAAGTGTTAAAGAGCAAGTATAATTTCTTCCTGCAGGTGTAAGACAATGGCCACCATCTGCATCATTACCCCTCTGATGTCCGTAAGCACCTCAGTATGGTGGTGGAGAACTGCATCCTGAGATACTTTGTATGCTGTTTGAAGCAGTCCTTTATTTGCAGTTGCCAGTAGATCCAATAACTCAGCCATGTCCGTTATTATTGTCTTTTGAATAAATATTGTTTGTGTTCTGTTGGACTTGTCTTGCCGATTAAGCCAGGGCGGGGAGTTTTGTATTAAAAAAAATGTTATGTGCACACGACTAGTTTGAAATATCCCAGTTTAAAGTACGTTATTCCAGGAATCCCGGAATTATCTCCTTCACTCCGGTGGAGATGAGGCGACCGGTCCCCGGGGCAATGACTCCGGTAGTGGATGGCCCGGGTGATGGATGAGGGGAGTCAGGTGGATGATGACGGAGGGATAATGGACTATTCCCGCAGACCGAAATGTGCTGCCAGGGATTGGAAAACAAGCAGCGGACTCTCCAGACGGCTCCTCTTCCAGGTGTGTCTGTCCCCCCTGACAGCTCGCACCATCCGACCATTTGAACATCCCCTGCTTCCACATGGGGGCGTTCCTTGTGACGTAGGGGACTGCATCCTTAAAGCGCAGAGTACCACAACACACTACATCAATTTATGGTCAAACATGCTTTGCACTAGCCAAATGGGATGTTGACACTTCACCGTTATATTATCTATATACTGTATATTATCTATTGTACATACGTTTCACTTTTTTTACACTTTAATACTTTTTATACTTTTTGAAATACTTTTATTATTACTCCTTTTTTTGCTTATCTTACTTACCTGTATTGTTGAAAAGAGCTTGGAACACAAGAATTTTATTGCCAGCTATGACTGTTTTGTTGTGCATTTGACATTAAAGAACTTGAGCTCTAGTTTGAGCCGGAGAGGTCTGAGGAAGGGGCGAAGTGGAAAGAAAGTGATTGATACGGCAGCAAACAAGAGGGCTATCTTAAAGAAGCGGGGAATACAAGATGCCAAGACCTGAGGAATTACTCAGCGAGGGTCGCTCTTCACCAGATCTTTCCATCTGGAGACCTCAGTACGCGCCGATACAGGCATCACGTGCGCCGTTCTGTTCAGACCGTAATGTGTCATATCATTGCAGGGGTTGCAGGGACAGAACAGCCTGATACCTTGATACGTCTTGCAACACTAGATCATCCATGTCAGAATCAAAGATTTTGGTTGTTCGGCGTCTTTAACCCTTTCCAGTTTGGGAGCTTCTACCCGTCCTAATTTTCTGATCAAATGGTAATTTAGTCCTGCTCAGGAATTAAAGAGATTACTTCACCAATTCAAAAGAGAGGCGAAAAGAAATAAATGGATTACCTCCTTATTCGATACTGAACCACTATTTGTCC
This sequence comes from Zeus faber, assembly GCF_960531495.2. Taxonomy (NCBI): domain Eukaryota; kingdom Metazoa; phylum Chordata; class Actinopteri; order Zeiformes; family Zeidae; genus Zeus; species Zeus faber. The sequence goes on from NC_137205.1 coordinate 5,082,122, forward strand.
ACTCACTTTCACTCTGGTTAAAACACTGCTCGGCTATCAGCAGATCAATAGGCATCTGATGAGATTAGAAGCGGGTGAAAGCGGGTCTTGTGGGGTTACTGTCGCCAAGGAGGCGCTTCCATTAGACTTCTGACCCCACAGGATGCTTCCTGGAAGCTCCATTTGTTCCAGGGGCTTGGTCCCTCAAGCTCTCGCCTGCTCATTCATTCACTTACCAGGCTCTCTCCCCTGCTCAATTATTTTATTTAACTGAGGTCTCTCCTTTATCTCACTCATTTCACTCAAATTATCTTTGTTAGTAGAATTGGATAGGGGCATCTTCTCTGTTCGCTATATTCTTCTTCGTTGATTACCAGTGAAAGTGCTGCGCAGTGGACCTGGTGTCTGTCTGAAGTCCCACTTGAATTAAGCAACCTGGGAACATCTTATTTCCACTCCTACCTTTTATCCTAGCCGATAGTTATCGAAGTTGGCTCTACCACTTTTCCTATTTAGTGTGGCCAGGCCTCCCAACAATGCAATCACTCCCTAGCCCTCTTTTCTTTTAATGTGCATTTATGTGCTTTTCCTGTAAAAGGCTTGGATGTTGTTTAGTGTAGTGGACACTCTAAGTGCTTTCCCGGGCCTTTTAGGCCAGCCCATAAATACACCTCCATGTCAACAAGCGTTCTGTTATTGTGGAAACTGGCCAAGGATTTTCTGTCACAGAGATTTTTAGGGAACCCCCCGGCAGTCCAAAGCATTCCCTAAACCCCATGGAGTCTCAAAACTAATTTTGCTGTTTGCTTCTCCTTCCCCACACTGACTACACCCTTGAGAAGATGAGCAGTAGCATAGCAGCAGCAGTATCTTCAAATGGGGCGGCCCGATCTGCTGCAAGTCATTAAATTTGATGTTCGGCTAATTAAAACTTCAACTTCAAGCCAAGACCTTGTCTGCCCGATAGCTAATTACATTTACTATACATGACCAGCACATTCAAAGTAATTTAACCATTGTAATCTATAAAATTACATACTCCTATACTTACATGCTTAGGAACATATACATGTTTAAAGTAGGATATACTATAGCATGACCCAGACCCTCCAAACTGGTTTCGGTTACCTCTTGACCCAACATCACATCTCCTACAATTACACAACTCTCACTATCTTTCTCTCTTTGCCTGTACTTGTCTCCGTCCTTTCCAACACAGTTTCTTTATGAAATTGTGTACCTACTTAACCTCTCTAGGATCTCCCCGCGCACAGGAAAGACCCCCTCAGCTAGGAATGTACTTTCCCTGTCAAAAACTTCAAGTTTTATAGATCACCTGCATACAATACACCAAAAGTTTATTGTGCTTTTTCCTGCACTTAATCTCCAGCATCCATTAAAAAAACACGCAGATTTGAGTCCATCATCTCACCTGGGCATCGCCATCATAGTTGCAATGGCACACTGTATTGCAGTGCTAATAAATGCTATTATGCACTTTGCTGACAGGTGCATTGAGGCAAAGTTAACTAACCTGCCGATCCCCCTCGCTCACACGGGTCATATCTGAAGAGACAACCATTTTTTTTAAAAGACTAAATTTCCTACTGAAAAGTTCACAAGCGCAGACGGCATGCAGGTCTTTTAATTACCTTCCCAGACTAGAGCGCAGCACTGGAATAGATGCATATATTAAAGGGTCGCGCCTTCAAGGGCTTCCTCTCCCTTGGGTGCCACCAGGTACAGGAGGTAGGCGAGCTAGGGCACGGTCGGGTGTGGGGTTAGGGGGTCTGCATGATTGCTCCCTGGCCTGCTGCGCCCCTGCATCGATCTGGTAACATTTTCATCTCTCCCAGTGCCAAAACTCATACTCAGCACATACACCACAAAACAGGCCTATGGCTTGCGGGATGGGTGGGGTGCAAGCTATATGGGTGGGGATGCGGCGGGCAGCTGCCATCTTGCCTGTCTGAAGGACTCGCACCCCCAACCCCGCAATTTTAACTGCAATAGCCAACAGCACACATCGAGCAATGGGTATTTCCGGGGTGGCGGGTCACTGGCGGGTTGGTGTGGGGGGATGTTTGACCGGGGGGCGGCCGGGTGGGCCCCCCGGTGGGCCCCCCCACCGGCTTGGCTGGAGTCTTGGTAGCTTGTGCCTGGTGGCTTAAGGTGCGTTGAGACCTGGCTGCAGAGAGCGACACCGGGTGCCTGTGGGGGCCCCTGGGGGGGCTGCTTGCTGTTGTGGTTGTGGCAGGGGTGTGGAGGGCGGCTGTCGGCTGTGGTGGGGCGAGCCTCGCCCCTTACACGAGGCCTGGGTGGGCCTGCGGATCCCGCCTGTGGGGCATGCGGTTGGGCAGGGTGTTGGTCTGTCGGTGTGTGGCCTGGATCAGGGCCTGCAGTCCGTGCCTGGCACCCGTGGTCCGGATTTGGGCGGCTGGGACCTGTGCCTGCACTTGGGGGTGGGTTGTATGTGTGCGCCCCTGGGATGTGGGGTCTCCTCGTGCTCCCTGGGACTGGGTAATGCTCCTCGGGGCTGGGCGTGGGGGTTGGGGGCCAAGGGGGCCCGGGGGTCTTCTGTGGCCACAGGGCAGGGTACTCGGGGCTTTCCTGCAGCCGTAGGGTGTCTACGTGGCTGTGGAGGTCGGGGGAGGTATGGGGCCCTTTCCGCTGCTTGGAGGCACCACAACATAATTCCGACCTTATACACCATAACCAATTGGGATAAGTCATGTATACTCACCAGTGGACACCTTACACACACGCACACACATACAAGCGGTCCCATCACACACACACACACACACATACAGGCGCTCACATCACACACTCACACACCACCACACCTACTTCGAGTGCACCCCAGCACCCTCCTGGTTACATTCCTCTCCTTTTCTCCCTCATTTACTGCCATAATTATGACAGGAAGAGGCCACGTGACCAGTTGTAGTTCCAGTTTTCCTGGACCTCATTCACTGTTTTTCAATACATGTTGTTGACCAATGTTTTTGTGTAATGTTGTTTGGTTCTATGTTTATTTGTCTCAGGTGATTCTCCCTCTTTGCGTTGGGCAAAATGTCACCTCATGTGCTGTGATGGTCCAAATGTATTGTCGCATAAGCTATATTTAGACGTTGCCGAAGAGCCCAATGAACGATTGATATTCGTGCTAAATAAAGAAAGGAAAAGCGCGCACCATGTCGGCCCTCAAAACGTCAGCCCGGTAATTCACTGGGGACTGGCCCCCGCGGGAGTCAAATGGGACCGCAGTACCCTAATTATGTTAAGAGCTTGGCACCCGCAGTCTCCCATCTGACCGCTTAAGGAAAATGGGATAATTAATTGAGAAAAGCGAGGATAAATCACCTGGGCTGAGCGTATGGTTGTGACAGCGGCCTATACTCTTTCTCTTCCTCTCTCTCTCTGTATCGCCCATGCCTGAAGAGCCTCTTCCTGCACCCCTCTCTTGTGCTCTCTTTTTCTGTCGTGCGTCATCAAGTTTTAATCCTGTGGTCCTCAAAAGAGATTGATGTCACGGAGGACCAAACAAAGCTTTTTGTCCTGAGAGTGGGCCCTTTTTTTTTTGGTTATTTTTCTTCTTCCCCCCAGAGAATTCTTTCTTTGAGTTTAGCTCTGGTGGCCGCTTTGCTCGGGGCGGCGTTGGCTTTTGCGAGTTTAGCCGACCAAAATCGTAAAAACGCGCCGGCGGGACCTTGGCTCGCAGTCCGCTAATGCAGCTTTTTTTTTGTAGCGTTCCATTTTAAAAGCAAGTTAATGCTGTAGGAACCCCCCACAAACCTCAGTAAACCTCTCTTCCGCCCTGTACCAAATATATAGTTCTTTATAATGCCAGCAATTCTTTGCTGAATAAGCCAAAGTATAGGTGTAGGACTATACTTGTTTTCTTAAAAGTGTTAAATTGAATCTATGTAACCTGCAGACATGGCCTTTCCCAGTTGTACATCATGGATGTTGTGTTTAATGAACTGGACAACAGTGGCCCACAACAGTCAATTCTGCATGAGAATAACAGAAATATATCTTATGATTGGCTAATATGAAATGGGTAGGAAATGCTCACTTATGTGGAGAAGGCCCCCACCCACCGACCAAAGTGCAAGCAGAGGTCATTTATTGCTAATCATTCAATAGTGAGACCTTTTCATGCATCTTTTGACCACCAACCTGCCATCGTTTTTCTGCGGATCCGTGAATTATGTATCACAATAATTATCACCGTGGCCAAGAGTTTAATCGGGAAAGGGGTCTTGGTCTTAATTATGCTTGGCCCCCGCTGCAAGGGTCCTTCCAAATTAGCTCTGGAAAGAGCGAGACAGTTTAGAACGGAGAGCCACTGACTTTGGGAGGAACAAACAAAAAGACACATACGGCTGCAAACATTCATCCGCCACAAACTGATAACAAAAAAGAATCAGAAAACACTTTGTTACAGAAACCGCTCAATGAATACACACTTATACATTGTGAAAATCTCCTTGCATCCTCCTCCTCTGATTAATGGGACCAACCCACTGCTGCCTTCCCTGTGCTCTCCTTCGGACCCACGGAGAAGAACCTTCTGTTAAAAGCCGCAAAGAATTTATAGATTATTACTCATTCCAGCAATAAAATGCGTTGTATTCAAGCCAGAAGCTGCTATGTGAAATACAATAAACACCAAATGAACTACGTTAATAAACAGACTCCAAATGCAAATAAAATTTCAAGTAAATGGTTGAAAAGGAAAGCAAAGATTCACTTACCCACTGAAAGTTGAGAAATTTCACAATTTTAAGTTTAAAGTCTCGAAAGCTGTTTACGCGAACGTATGGTAGACGGACCCGGAAGGAGATGACGAATCGATAAATGACGTGATGCTTTCATGTCGCTAATGTGACGCTGACAATGTGTATTTAAGTTTAAAAAAATAGTCGAGAAACTATGTATATAAAATATGCGTATACCGACTGGAGCATGTAACCAACATAAATTCCCTCATATGCACACACTAGGTCCATTTCTCAAACTCCAGCTCCCCCCTTTTTCTCTCTCTCTCTCTCTCTCCTCAGTGCCTTGTCGGCTGTGATCGGTAGCCCTCAAAGTAATGGGACAGTATGAAAAACTGCTTTGATTTTCTGTAAGCGTCCCAATAAAACACACTTTGCACACACACGCACACACATGTACAAGCGTATCCCGTGCACGCGCGGGGCGGGACATATCGACTGGTCCACGGACTCATCAGAAGATTGTTCGGTCGAGCCGCTCACATTAATGGTGAAGTAAATTGAAAAATGCAATCAATGATTGGAGTGAATGCTCAGTGGTAATGATATCAACGTAAGATAATCCAATAATTGCCCAGCTGATGTATTCTCTATTGGTATTTGGCTGCATCGCCTGTCAAGATAAAGTATGTCCCCCCTCGTTCTCTTTCCATTGGCTGAGGATTGAAGAGAAAGAGAGAGACAGAGTGAGGGGAAGGGTCTGTTTTGCATGTTGAGCAAAGTCTACGATTTTGTAATCATCGAGGTCTTAACTTCAATAATGTACAGATGCTTGCATGAAATGTAAATATTATCCATCGTCGCCATCCACAGAGCACAAACAAGCAACTCCAAGCCGATAACTACGTATATAACAAGACATGGTTTTGCTGAGTCCCTGCTAGATTAATTTGTCTTACTTTCGGAACTAGCTGGTTGTTTCATGTTAAATCTGATTACGTCTAAATGAAGCCGCAGTGAATAAATCCCATTTCCGACAGAAATCAACAGCACCCCTTTTCCTTGACCTCCGTCCGGGTCACAAAGGTAGGAATCCCTCTTCCACAATTGACTATGAGTGGGTAACATTATTAAGCCCTTTTCCCACATGGAATCTGTAACATTGCTGGATAAAAAATATCCGTCAAATGCAGTAGGTAGTTATTCACACATTGGCTTCCTTTATGGAGAAGTTCTGTATGGAGTCTTTTTCCCACATTAGATAACTGTTATGTATACAGTACATAACGGGTTCGGGTTAATGCGTTAATGTCCATTGTAAATGGAATCATTTGGACAATCTGTCGGCAACGGATGTACAATCTGAATTGGTTTAGTTTCTCTCCTGGCTCTCAGAGAAGAGTGCTTTGGTTTCCAATTAAGTATCATGATTGATTGTTTTCACTGGTGAGATGGCTGGGCGAGTGGTGACTGGTGAGCAAGTATTCCACGTCACCACCACGTCCAGTGTTTTTCTCCCCTTCTGGAGAAATCCTCAAAAAGAAGAAATATATCACCGTAAAACCCGTTTCGAGATCATTCTGAAACGGCCTTTCTCTCTTTCTTTCTTCCTTAGTTTGGTTCAGTTCAGTTTAGATATTGGAGGAACAACGCCTCCCTGTCCTCCTCCTCTTCCGGGGAGCAGAGACCAAGACTGGACGGTGGGACAGCTCCTTTTTAGGGAAAATTACGCAATTTGGGCCTTTTTTTTTTGCTCCTCTGTTCTTTATCCTTTGTTGTGGGATTTTAGAAAGCAGACCCAAACAATGGAAAAGAAAAAAGAAACACTTAATTAAACAATTGTTTTAACTGAGCCCCTTCGCTGCCCCCGTGAGACCCGGTGCCTACCAGAGCCCGGAACACCTGAAGAGTCCAGATCGAGCCTCTTCCAGAACACTGCGTCTGTTTGTTTGTTTGTTTGTTTTTTTTACCTTTTTTTTAAATTTAATGAGCATAACGCTGTCCCTGCACCTGCTCTGCTCGACTGGTTATTCAGCCTTTCTTTGATCAAAGTGTGATTATGGTCTGGTGGACTTGACATGCCAGCTTGACTGGAAACTTAAAATAAGTATTAAGGTAGGGTTTAATGGCTGGGGTGCAGGTGAGCCGTATGGGCAGGGAGGAACTTTAGGATGATGAGGGCCTTTGTCTGACAGGGGCCCTAAAAAATTAAAAGAACATTCTGATGGGGCCCAATGTGATATCTTTTCATAGGGCCCAAAATCCCTGGTGGCACCCCTGCTGGGGTGGTTCATTGGGTGGGCGTGGTATGTGTGTGTGTGTGTGTGTGTGGGGGGGGGGGGGGGGGGGGTGCTCCTGGGTGTAGGAATCTGCGCCGTCTTAGTGTCCAATTCACAAAAGATATTGAGCTAATGATATGACAGTACAAACACAGCCATAAAGTTGTGCTGCTGAGTGCAATTTGCGCTTGTTTTGCATCTCATCATAATTATCCCTTTGGCAAAGTAAATAATCTGTCCATCAGAGGAGGGGGACTCCATTGGAGAGTCTTTAAGCATTCATGCCACTGCTCTACACTTGCTGTAGTGTAAAACATTACCTGTTTTACAAATCATCAATCTTAAATTGATTGTTGGACAGTATATATTTTGATTTGAAGTGTTTAATGAAAATGTAAAATTGTAAGGAAATCCTTGGAGGAGCTGCACTGGTGCCATGCCAAATCATGACGGGGGGAGCAGGTATCTGATCACGCAGGCACCGCACCGCTCCGCTTCACGACCACCAGAGCTGTCCATGGTCCTATGAGGTTCAATTCCATCTGTGGTTCAATGCTCATTTTGACCACTTTATCACTATCCCCTATAGCTTTTCTTTGTTTCTTTTGGACATCTTTTGAGTTGAATAGGAATTATGAAACCGTTTTTGTCATCGTTCAAAGTCTTTTTTGTACAATAAATTATTCAAAGTATTAAGTTGCTTTTGGAGTGAGATTTGAAAACCACCACGGATTGCCCCGTTCAAGGCATCACATCTTTGGATGCCATGACAGTAATTTAAATTATAAATATACAGTAGTTGCAGGCAGCAATACCAGGGTCCAATTTAGTCGTGTTAGGTACGTATTCCAGTTTTCCGGGTTCTCTGAAACAAAGTACAATTTTCCAAGTTCACAGTGAACGGCACATTGGCTTCCCCTTCCCGCTACCCATTCGCCGCCGGGTTGCTCGTCTCATGGAGCAACTACATGGCGTCTACATAGTATAACCCGCCGAATGCAATTGAGCATCCAGAAATGGAAACTGGAGTTATATAACATCGGTTCATGATGTCACAAAGCTCCTCGCTTCCCAAACTAATCAAGGTACGCCCAAATTGTTCAAACTTCTGGTTATTTGTTGTTAGTTTTTCACTTATTCCTGCTCCAAATGCAGATCAATATTGATCAATCTTGAACCACAAGATGTCTGAGACGTCGCGGTTCTAACGAGACCCCAAATATGTCCATAGGTTCAGCGATTGTCCTGCTCCAGACACTTTTAGCTTGAAAAAGGCCAAGGAGATTAATAATAAAAACCCCAGCAATAACAATAGGGATCCTAATAATAATAATAATGTCAAAATATTATTGCGCTTTTTGCGTGGCAAGCAATTACACGCTTGCGTTTTCGCTTATTTGCACAGGTTTAGCGGCCCTATTAGCTGTGCCCTTTGTGAATTTGCCACTGAATATAATATTATGAAATTTAATTTATTTGCTCTGAAATTGTATTGATCCTCACTGAAAATTAATTCAGCTCTCACATTTCAAATTCCGTTCTTGTAATTAAAATTGTAATTGTAATTGTAATTAGAATATATCTTTCTGTGTGGAGTTTGCATGTTCTCCGCGTGCTCACATGGGGTTTCCTCCACCTACCATCAGTAAGGACCCACATCAAGGACATACATCAACACACATCATCTGACCAGCGATGGACACTTGGTACCAGGTCCCCTGGCTGCCCCCCCGGAGGAAGGACAAGCCAGGATGGGGAAAAATGCAGAGGCCACATTTCACTGGCTACCACCCCAAAAAGCATGTGTGTGTATATATATATATATATATATATATATATATATATATATATATATATATATATATATATATATATATATATATATATATATATATATGCATGTGTTGTAGTGCGGTCATGTGACAAATAAAGATTCTTATGTGGTTCAATTTCAGTTTTATAATGCAATTATTAAAGTGGAACAATTTAAATTCAAATGTAAATGATTAAAATTCAGTTTCTAGTGACACATATTTCTGCCCATAATATACAACAAACCTAAGAATTGGCTGAAAATTTGCCAATATACAGTAAACCTAGAAAATGACACTGATGTGATGTCATCCAACCGGGTTTCAGCATGAGTTCCGTGTTGTATTTACTCCTTAACTTTCACTTATTTCACCTTACCGGTCTAAAATTTGTTTCTGAACAAATTTGAGGCGAGAAAGAATCAACCCAGTTGCTGAATCTTACTCATATTAGATCTACAAGATATCATTTAAAAGTTTGTTCCCACTTTGGGAAAGCGCAGGCTTGCTCACTCGGGAATGATCTGTTTCATTCAGTAAATGTCGTAAAATGAAATAAATACATCGACAATAAAAATATTAATTTATTTTATTATTTGTCGTGTTTTTTATTACCGAGTGTCTGTGGGCTGGTCCCCACCCAGAGCGATGTGACTCGACCGGGCAGACTCAGTCCGAGGGACTGTGGTCTTAGGTCTGGACCAATCACTTACATTACCGAAGGTTCCTCTTGTGCCGGTTAGTCCCTGTCCGAGAGCAGGAGCTGAATAAGTTGCTCAAAACAGAGTTCTAAGAACTATGATCATTCCTAGTTCCTGCAGTGCGGACACAATAAAAGGGTCAGTTCCTCCAAAAAGAAGTAGTAAATAGAACCATGAAAAAGTTCCTGCGGTGTGAAAATACACAATATGGCGAGTTTTGCGATACATTAAGTATTGTATTGTATTGTTAGTATTGTATTTTATTTTATGTAAATTAAAACACCTGTTACACATGGCTTCGGACACAATGTTTTCATTAGTTTTATTCCATTAAATACATCTAAAAAATACAAACACTCCTTCATTCATTCTTACCAAACATTTGTTCTTTAAAATCAGAGCTGTATATATTGATTGTGTTAGATGTACAGAACATAAGTTCCGTTCCAAAACATGTATATTTTTCAATAAACAAACGTCAGATTATCCTGTATACACAAGTTGCTTTACATTTTGAACCACTTCTCCCCCGGTGGAGAGAGAAAACATTGCAACTGTTTTTCCACAAATGCAGCCTGGGGGCATTCCCAGGTGCCGGGCCAAAATTACATCATCTAGGGGGATATAATTACAGGCCAGATGCACGGACCCGACAGGTACCCTGCATGTGTCAGCCACGCCCCAATCACGGATGTGCCTGGGCAGATCCATCCATTGAATCTTGGCTCAGTCATGATGATGTGATCTGATCATACTGTGTGTGTAACCAGCGGGAGGGTAACGAGTGCTTCCCGTTGAAAAAAACATCAGGTAGTGAGGAGTTTGACTGACAGGGTTATCCAATCATGACAATGCCCAGTATGCACTCGCATACTGGGTAACGTTACACTGACACTTGTCATGTGAACATTGAAAATGTTGAACATTTTAATATTTGATATTTAATGTTAGGGCTGTGCCGATGCCAGATTTTTGGGCCTGATGCCAATCCCAATTTTGGAGAGTCCTAGCCCACCAATTACCAATGTTTTGACCGGTATTTTGTCATTTTTAAATAGAATATTTGATATTTGAAAAACTTTATATTAAAGTTTCTATATTTGAGAATATTTAACCTATAACCAAACAATATTAAATAAAAATAAACATGCAAAGAACTTTTTGATAGATAAAAATTACAAAAATGTAATTACAAAATTAAATTACATTTAATAATTACATGATCCTCCCCAAACAAATCAGTTTTCCAAGTTCCTATTGGTGTCTAGTCTAATGTGTATAATGTAATGAGTCTAACCCAACATGAATTTATAATGTCTAATCAGACTTCTGCGCTTATTTTGGTGATTAACTTAAAAGAAGTGTAAAATAGACAAGTACAGGATAAATAGTCGATGTTTTTTTGTTTATCATACTTGTTTAAAAATCGTGACGCATCGGCTGCATAATTGCGGATCTCGATGTTGTTAAGAAAGTACTGTTTATATCACTATTTCGCAAATCAGCGGCAGAACTGCGACATTTGGAGTCGCCGTGCTTTACGTTATCTGCATGTGCGAGCGAATGTAAACAAACATGGAAGAGCGTGGCACTTTGCGGACCAATCACGGTGCAGAACTTAACATGAAAGAGAGATTTATGTTTGGTAAGGAAATCTAAAATAGCACAATGGCACCATTCATGGATTACTACACTCCACAGACTTTACACACAGCCACGACGACCCACGGTGAGGGGGACTACCGAGCCCAATCAAAGTACCTTTTTTTGCGGATCGCGTTTTAGTCCAAGGTTTCAGTGAATGAAAGTGAACACAAACAAGTCGTTTGAGTCATCATGTCGCAAGTCAACTCAAGATTCTTTAACTTCCAAGTCCAAGTCATTTATTTCATCTATTTCAAGTTGCACGTCATCAAAACAGTGATTCGAGTCGGCTCGAGTTCAAGTCATAGTCCGAGTCCGAGTCCACATCTGTAAGACACCATGAACAAAAAAATGGCAATAAACAATTGCCTAATGATAAATTACAAATATAATAGAAAAAAAACAACAACAAGCAATCAAAAAACCTTTAAAATATTGACAAAATTAACTAGAAGATAGAAATTAAATTCCAATACACAATTAACATAATTATCAATAAATTAGAAAAAACAAAAAAAAGACATTAAAATTAACAATGAATAATACAAATGTGGGAAACAAATAAACAAAATTATAATCAATAAATATAAAGTAAACAAAAAACAGTTAAATTAATCCAAAAATTAAACAATGAAAGTTTGACAATATACAAACTACCTAAAAGTTAACTGGAAGATAAAACGATTTGCCATTGTGCAATACACTTAAAAATGTGCAATAAAAAAATACAGCTCTGTGTCAACTCACATTCTGACATTTGTGCAACATAATGCAATTCAGCTTGAAATATATATTGAATAGAATCTGTACATACTGTACTGTTTTTACCAATGCTATGTGTGTTCTAATTACATAAAAGGTGTAGACAGTATGGGAGTCAATTGTGCTGCAGCTTGGCACCACTGGTAAATGCCTCCAGTAGAGATCAGGTTCCACAGCACAGGTAGTCCGACTTGGTTAGTCAATTAATGAAAATAAACCCACAGGGTCCTCGAAAACAAGTGCTCTCACTGTTATTTCAAGTGCTCTCACTGTTATTTCAATGGGAAGGATCATTTCTTGTATCAATTCTCTGTATCGGGACGACCACAAAAGAGAGTTAAGTCTCCGGGAGTTGTGGGCATGTGTGCCACATATAATCCTTGCCAGTATATTCTTTACTTCAAACAAAACTGTAACTCTGCTTTAGTTGAATGTGTCTGCATTGTCTTCTGAAAGATGTGTCTGTGCTTCCTTTAAAGGATGGGTTCATCATTTGTCACCACAAGCATTATTAAAATGTTGCTTATCGTCATTTATAACTCTTCATAGGACAACCTTGCTCAACAGTAATGAGAAGCTGTTTCTCAATAGGAAGGCAAGGAACCAACATTTTAAGGCCCGCCTTGAAAAATAGCAAATCTATCTTTTAAGGTCTTTGTAATATCCAAACGCTAGCAGATTAGGTCAAATTAGGATACCATTACCATTACATGAAATACAAACCAAACAAATAAATAATTTAAATGGTGCATGGCCCAATGTTCAGATTTGAATTGCCCTCCCCCTTTCTGTCCATTCAGTCTGTCAGTTTATCCTTATGTCTGATACTGAACTAATTATTAACTAATACAACAAATGATTTTTTTGCTTTTGTTATCACCCACCAAGCAGCCCTTGATTCTTTATGTTCCCTGTTTCTCTCTCCAGCTCTGTTCCATATCCATCACTCATTTACGATGCGGCAGACTAACTAGGGTGCCGGCTGTTTTGTAGGCCGTTCTAAATCGTGCTTCTTCTGGATGCATACACCACACAGCCCATTCCGATATTATCCCAAATAATGCAAACACATTGTTTCCTACGCAAGATGCAAAATTCAAAGTAGTCCTACAGTAGGGCGAACAGAGAAAATGCTTTGGGAGAAGCCAAGTTTGTGTTTTGTCTCTGCCCGGTTCCACATTATATAGATGTAGCAGTGTAGATACTACTAAGCAGTGAGTGATTTGGAGTCTCTCCCGCTCTCTTTAAAAGCTGACGGCAGCGTCTGAGGCACAATATACTGCTGGGGGCTTCAGGAATTCTTGCTTATTCAGCCTCTTCTCATTGTCTAACCACCACCACCCCTCCTCTTCCTACCTCCTCCTCCTCCGCCCTCGCTGTTTCCAGGGCCACCTCCCTCCTCAGATCCCTAGCAGGTTAGGCGCAGCAGAGGGTAGTGTATATTCATTAATTGCATTTTTTTTTTTTGCAGCGCTCTAGCTTGCTTCATTGGAAAGGATGTAAAAAAATGATGTAAAAAAACAAGCCCACAGTAAAGATAATGGCTTCATAAAAGTATTACCTTTAACGGCCCCCCAATGAGGTAACCTGAGAGAGGAATTATGTCTAAACAGGGGATGGTGTTATTATAGTGGATTTGGAGCACTCTGTCAGTTTGTAGTGGGAAAATGTGAAACACTGAAGATGGCAGCACCGAGAGCATAATGCCACATACACAATTGACATGCTTGGTCCATTGGCTCCACCGGAAATCACCCAAGTCAATGGAGGCTGAAAGGCTCGGTTGACAAAGGGAGTGATGGATACGTTGAGAAATGTCAAACTTTGCATTGAGAGCAGGGTGATGTCGTGTTGAGATTTTAGGTACATGAAGTGGAAGAACTGTTCGTTCGTTCGTTCGTGTAGGGCTACACAGGCAATTGGGACATTAGCCAAGAAGTGGTATCGTCATCCAGTTCAATGAGGTCGCTGACTCCATGTGGTGATTTGAAGATTGGGCATTCATCAATGATGTGTTCAACAGTCTGTGGTTTTCCGCATTCACAGAGATTTGTGGCAGACACTCCAATCATATGCAGATAGGTTTGGGTCTTTGCTACTCCAGAGGTAAGTCTGTTGAGGTTGACCCAGGCATTCCGTGGTAGTTCACACCCAGGTGGATTGGTTGAAGGGGAGTTGATGAACTTCCTCAACGTGGAGGTTGACTCGGACCATTGCTTGTTCCAGCAGTCAAGGATCCATCCAGCGTGTGGAGGGCTCGTGGTAAGAAGTCTCCTAGCTTCGGTAGAGAAGTGTCTGCATTTGAGTCTCTGGTGGCCATATTCAGCAGGCGGGGGGATCAGGCTTGTTGGCTCATCTGCACTCTTGCAGGCCAGCTTCAAGGTCAGGAAGTTACAACGGAGCTCTGGAGGTGGAATGCCAGGCAGTATGGGGAGAAACTCGACAGGGGTTGATGGCAGGGAACCACTAATTAGCCTCATGGCGGTGTTAAGCACAACATCAACACAGGCTGTATGGCTGCTGTGACTCCATGCAGGGGCGGCATACTCAGCCGTGGAGTATGCGAGGGCAAGGGTAGAGGTGCGCAGGGTGGTGAAGTTTGCACCCCATCCAGTGCCAGCCAGTCTCTTCAGGAGGTTTACACGGGCAGCGGTCTTGGCAGCAACTTGTTGGATGCGTGGCTTGAAGGTGAGGCTACGGTCAAGTGTGACGCCGAGATATTTAGGGTTGGGGTCGTGCCTGTGATGGTGCCTTCGAGTGTGATGTTCAGCATGGTATTCGCACATCGATTGGCAAGATGGAACACTGAGCAAACTGTTTTGGGCAGGCTAAGCTTGCGATGCCATTTGTGGAAGTACCTGCTCAGTAGCGAGAGATCTTTCTCAAGGGCATTCTCAACCACACTAAAGGCTTTGTCACCAAATCCAATGGCTGAGTCGTCAGCGTAACTGTATAGCGAGCACTCTCCAACAGGCATGTCAGCGGTGTAGATGTTAAAAAGTGTAGGGGCAAGAACAGAGCCTTGGGGGAGCCCGTTCCTCAGTCTTCTTCTCTTGCTGCACTGGCTGTTTGAGGTCTCCAGTACAAAGGTACGGTCCTGTATAAGCAGCATGATGAACTTCACGAGCTTAACATCAGGCAAAGTCTTCAGGAGCTTGATGTAGAGGCCTCTGTGCCAAACTGTGTCATACGCTGCAGTGAGGTCGATGGAGACTGTTCTAAACTTTTCTTTCCTCTGGAAGGGGTTTTCGATGTCATGAACTAGCCAGGTCACTTGATCTGTTGTTGATCGACCTTTACGGAAACCAGCTTGAGTGTGGGGAAGACTCTCTTCAATGATGTTGTTTATTCTTGATAGAATGACCCTCTCAAGTAGTTTGTAAAGATGTGACAGGAGGGGTATTGGGCGGTAGTTCTTTGGTTCATCTGGTGTTTTATTTGGCTTGAGTATGGCCAGCACCTTAGCCTGCTTCCATTTGGATGGTATGGTCAGGTTTTCTAGGCAGTTGGAGAGGAAAAGCTGGACCCAGGTCAGTGACTCATGGCTCGTGTTCTTCAGGAACTCAGTGTTGATGTTATCGTTTCCAGGAGCCTTATTTTCCTTGAGGGATTTCAGTGCTGCAACGATTTCTTCTGAAGAACTGTGTATAAGGTTTAAGGCTCAATCTCAATGTCCTCCCTGTGCTCTATGTACTGAATCCTCACAGACTTTAAATTATGTAATTTGCCCTCCATTGTAAATGTGTAAGCGCAGGAGAGTGCAGGGGCTCAGAATGGTATAAATTTGAGGAATGGGACATCACTTTGTGACATTTCGTAACCTTGGCGAAACCAGGACAAACATGTTTGTATCGATTGTGGCTTTCAGATTTGCTTAAGCAGGGTGCTTAAAGGGCAACTTGCAGGTTGGCATACCCAGATAATTAATCCGTAGGGAAATTATTTGGCACTTTGATTTAAGAATTATTTTCCTTTTTTGTTTACTTATAATTACAGCTGGACTAATTTTTCTGATGCAATTAGCCACGCCTACCTAAAAATCAGACATTGTTGGTTAATTTGAACGTGAACAGGGGGAGACTGGACAGAGCTAGCACTACCTTAAATGGTAACTTGGTAAATAGAAGCAGCAGATGCAGATGTGTTAATTTAGATTTATTAGAGAGTTTCCTCCTTGTATGAATCGGAAAACATAAACATAACTAAGAGACGGTTCTGCTCCATCCCACCGGGAACGGACCCGCCGTGCCCCATCTCTCCAGTCACTGCGGTTCCGCAGATAGGGGCAGCTGTTCTCTCAGGAGAGTTTACGCTGGGGAACCTGTTCTCATTTTACAAAAGACAGGGTGTGTTTTTATTTTAGATGTATTTGTTTTCCTCAATTTCCCACAAAAAAACCCCGAAAGAAAACAAAACAAAACTTGTGTACTCCGTGTACACGTCTCTCCGTTGTTCTTTTTATTTTTACGCCCACTTTACACCCATGGGATGGGACTTTATTTTGTTAAAACAGGATTTTTTTTGTGTAAATAATAAATCCTACACACAGTACTTCAGCATCCTAAATAGCTGTGAAACTAACTGACTGACCGCTGTGGCAGAGACGACGACTCCTCCTGTGACGTCACAAGACAGATGACTGTCATTTAACTTTCTGTCTGTATTGAAACCATCCTCTCCATAAGCCCAAAATAGTACATTTGTTTTAAAAAAAAAATGATGGTTGCTCAGGTTGGTAATGCCAACCTGATCCTTTTTCTCTGTCTCTTTTTGGATGTTTCCTTCCCCTGGTACTCAAATTTTTAGCCTTGCAATGCTGTGAACTGTGGGTCTTTCTCTCGCGCAAGTCAAGTCTGCTGGATTGCAGGCTTATGGAAAGTGTGGATAAAGGGCAAAAAAAGTCTGTGAGAGAGCCCTCATGCACGTGCCGTTTTTTTTTTTTGGACGATGACATTGGGCCTGAAATATGTTGTCAGCCAAACTGGCCAATCACCACACACTTTATGTTCATATCATAAAGATAGGCCACCAATCACGCTTTCAGGTTCACACCTGTCTTGAATGCTGTAACGTCATTGCTTCATAAGAAGAGTTCTTGAATGTTGGAAAATGTTTTGTGGGTGACATCATTTGGAACAGCATTTAACGCTGTGTTGTTTTCAGTTTATTGGTGCATCTTAGTGAAACATAAATAGAGATATGTATGACAAAATTTTTGATATAGACCACATACAATTCGAAGATATGGGGACTTGTGTTTGTCATAAACAAACTGTATGGGAGTGTCTTTAGCAAACCTAAAGTCACCTCTGCTCTGGTCTGGTGCAAAACAGTGACCCCAGTCTAATGACCCATAATGCAGCTGTTTATCTCCCCACCAGGCACCTAGGTTGTGCCTCGGGTGCCTAGAGAATGGAAGATGTTTAAGATATGAGTGTGGTAAAAGGTCTAAGTAGCTCGTTCTTTGAGATAGGAGACTTCTACCGAGTCTTCTGTTTTAAGGGATTATCTCTATTTCCCCTCCCACCAAAGTCAATTTTTTCATCTAAATGCAACCTTAATTTCCCCAATCTCCTGAATTCACAGCCAAAGCCCTTCCATGACAGTTCAGCTAACGTTGGGCTATAGCTGTTATATGGGGGTCATGTTTGGATCAAGATACTATTTAAAAAGGATTGAGTAATCTCCAATGGATTAATCTAGTCTGGCGTTTTGGAACAAATGCAATTGTACTTGAGTTTATGAACCCTATCAGGCTCGGCTTTGAAGCCTTTTTTTTTTTTAACTCTGCCAACAAACTGTGCACACTTTCAGCCCACCAGCATTTTGAGACTGTCATGTATTAGCGATTGCCTGACACAATTTACTGTATTTCAAAATGCGCCCTCAGAGAGCTCTGTACACTGTGGATTTATTTCCTTTCAAGCAATGTAGAAATACTTAGAAATAAAGAACTAATGCATTGAACGCTAGGGGAAGGGCACATTTTACACAAAGAAGGGAGATTTATAATATAGAGAATGCTGTCTTCGTCCAAATAAACCATCATCTAATAAGTCGTGGGTATGTGAATAAGGTAGGAAAATAGACATTTAAAAAAACACCTTCAAACAATCATCAGATCAGAATTAGAAAGGTGTTTACATGTCTTTACATTCTTTTGCCTTTCACATAACTTTGCTCATTCGTCGGTCGAAATATTGGGAGCAGAGTCAGTGACGTATATATTCTTTGAGTATATTCTTTAAAATGTCAATGACTTTCTCCATGACTTGCAACTCCAACCCCCAGGTTTTGCATAGATTTCCACCCTCAATGAGAAGGCAATCCAAGATCCTATCCGAGATGCTCTGGACTCAGTGCTTCCCCCTGACCTCTCCATCTCAGATCAAGGTGACCTCTCGGAAAGCCTTTCATTTGAAAAGCCAAAAGATCATACCACTCAATTCGAAAGACAGAAGTAAATGATCTAAGCCATTGGATCAGCCTGTTTACTCAACACTCCACTTAAGAAGAACTCAGCAACTCTTGAGGAAAATGGCAAATGGCACTTTCAATTGTGTCAACTCGACAGTCAAGTCTTGTCGACATTCGAAGCAGTTTGGTAGAAGCTACGTCGATAGCCTTACTGACTGACTGTTAAGACTGAATAAAAATTTCAGTTGGGGATTAGTCAACAGCAAGGATTGAGCCTCGAGGTTTGATGTGATCGAAAAATGAGTTTTCCTAAAAAAATATTTTTCGATATTCATCCACGTGATGAATTTGCATCTATCTTTTGGACACATCTAGCCGTAGAACTGAAACATGTTCAGGCTCTTCAGTAACAGCAACTTCCCACTGACTTGACAGTGAATCAGCATGTCACTCCTTAGTCCAGAGCTGGGAACTCAAATGCTGACGTAGTTAAATTTCGCATGAACTATTACAGCGCTAATCTCTACAGCATGTGGTCTTGTCAGACCTTTTTCACCCAAACACCCCCCTTCATCCATATACCTGCGTTGTCAGTTAAGCATTCTGGCTCTTTCTCCGGCTTGATTTAACTGCCATCAGCACACTTCCACTTATTGCTCTTTTTCCCTTCCTTTTTAGGACTCAGCGTTTTCGACATTATGTATAGCGGAGCACCTGCTCTATGCACCCCTTCTACATGTTCTGTCTTTCATTCCAGCTCTCCTCCTCTCTGCGTATGCACCACAAAAAAATGATATATCTATAATTTATATTCATCATTCATTTATTATATCTTTTTACATACATAAATTCACTTGAATCACTGAAAATAATCTGGATGGAGATTATTTTATTCAAGATTCAAGATTCAAGAGGTTTATTCATCACATACATAGACATACATTCATACATATATGCAGTGAAATGTAATTCCAGATATTCTTAAAACGGCATTAAGCAAAATTCATGCCAGGAAGTGAATCATTTGAGAAAAAAATTAAAATCACAGGGAGTCTTCTGAGTCAAGATTTTGAGAAAAAAAAACACTTACTACAGCTTTAAAACCAGGAAAACAAAAATGATCTTAGTCTCTTCCGTTCTTGATAAAAAATGACTTATTTCCCTTTCAGAAATCCTGAGAAACAGCTTAATTTTTCTAATTAGAAAGACAATTTATTGTCGGCACCAAATTTATGGCAATTTATTGAAAAAATAATAATACAGTATGATGTTGTTCATATTATTTATTTGCATTATTTATTTATTTATTGATTTCATACATTTATGCTCTTGGAAGTGTGTCAGTCGTACTCAGACACACAAAGTCCGCTTACAGCTCATGAGCTCATATTGTAGTAACAGCGTGTCAATGGTAAGTGTGTGTGTGCTTGTATTTATTTTATTCTCAGTCCACAAACACTAGTGTAGGGTGTACACTTGTATGGGTATAATTTTCCCTCCCGCCTCAATTCCATTCCACTTTATAGACCAAAATGAGCAAACTCACTCCACAAAGAAACTACTTGAGTGCTGTCTGTCTCTCTCTCTCTCTTCTCTCTCCCGCACCACCGCTACCTCTGCGGCAGCAGCAAAGTAGTATCAACACATAATCAGGCCAAATTTGCTCTGTGTGATTCTGCACATATTTTCATCGCTATGTCCGTCAAAAACTCATTGACAGTGATCTCCTATTACATTACATTTAGCAGACGCTTTTATCCAAAGCGACTTACAATTGATCAAACACCGACGGACGCAGCCATCAGGGGTTAAGTGTCTTGCTCAAGGACACTACAGCATGCTAGCAGGAGGAGACTGGGATCGAACCAGCAACCTTTAGATCACTAGACCACCAGCTCTACCGCCTGAGCCACCATCCCCTCCAGATATAAAAAATTCCCTGGAAGAACAACTTTGAGACATTTTATCCGCAGATCCAGACTGGCCAGAGGAGATTCTACGCGCCAACACGATCAACAAGGACAATAACTTCAATGCAGTCACTGGTGACTGCCGATGGAGAAAGCACCACGTTAAACGAGTCAGCATTCGGATCAGAATGAGGATGCATTCTTGCCGTCCACCTCCGCCCTGCATCCTCATTGCTAATGTCCAGTCCCTGGAGAAAAAGATGGAGGACCTTCGAGCGAGGATTACATTTGAAAGGGATACGAGGAGCTGTTGCGTCCTCTGCCAGAAGGAGACATGGCTAAACCCGTTGTTGCTGGACCACGCCATACGTCCAGCCGAGGCCTTCTCTGTGTTCCGCGCTGACAGGTCGGAGGAGTCGGGGAAATCCAAGGGTGGAGGCGTCTGTCTCATGATAAACAACAGCTGGTGTAACTCCAACAACATCAAGACTCTCTCCCACTCCCTGCTCACTGAGCCTGGAACAGCTGACCGTCTCATGCCGTCCATTCTACCTCCCCCAGGAATTTAGCATGGTCATCATCACAGCCATTTATATTCCACCGCAAGCAGACACTGACACAGCACTATCAGACCATCCCGCTGTGGTGGTGGCTAGGGACTCAAACAGGGCGAACCTCAAAAAAGTTCTGCCTAATTTCCACCAACACATAATGTGTGCCAACAAGGAGATAGAACTCTAGACCACTGCTACACAATGTACAAGAACGGATACAAGACCGTCTCGCTCCCTGGTTTCGGGAAATCAGACCATGCTGCCATCTCGTAACTTCCTGTTTACAGGCTGTGCATCGTACATGGAAAAGTAGGGACGAGGGACATAAAGCGGGGGTCGAGACCAATCAGAGGCTGGGCTTCAGCACGCTCTGAGTGACGTAGACTGGGACATGTTGCAATCAAGTTCCAGTGCCGTCAGCCAGTTTATGGAAGTAGCTATGAGTTTCATAGCTACGTTAGTGGACAGCATCGTTTTCATGGTGGAGTTTGAATTATTTCCTGAACAGAAACCATGGATCGATAAATGTGTCTTATAAAGGTCTTGTATCCAGCAACACGAGTACAAAGCGGCTCATACAAACTGTGAAGGGCGGTGAAGGACGCTAAACGAACATACAGAGACACAGTTGAGCGCCAGATCGAGCAACGGGGCACCAGACGCTTGTGGCAGGGTCTGCGGACTATTACTAACTACAGGAGCAGCCACGTGTGTCGACGCCTCCCTAGCCAACGAACTGAACTCCTTTTATACGCAGTTTGAGGTTGGCAAAAACACCGCTAGCTTGCTGACTTATTGGAGTTCCGCTGCTGGGATGAGCGCGCACTCTCAGTGTCTGAGCATGATGTCAGGAGGGCTCTGATGTGTGTGAACACCAGGAAAGCTGCGGGCCCAGATAGCATATCTGGACGAATACTGAAGACCTGTGATAACCAGCTAGCCCCTGGCCAAGTTGGTGGTCCAGTCCTGCTTCAAGAGGTCCACCATCATTCCCGTGCTGAAGATTGCCCCTCCAGCCTGCTTGTATGACTACCGTCCGGTGGCCCTCACCTGGGTTGTTATGAAGTGCTTCGAGAGGCTGATTAAGGATTACATCAGCGCCTCCCTCCTCCGCACCATTGACCTGCTGCAGTTTGCGTCCGGGCCGAACAGAACCACGGACGACATGGTCTCCGAAGTACTGCACACCACACTCAAGATTCAAGATTCAGGAGGTTATTTGTCACATACATATACATACAGTCAGGCACCTTGATGACCGAAAGGGGGGCTATGTGAGATTGCTGTTCATCGACAGTTCAGCTTTCAATACCGTAGTCCCCACCAGACTGGCTGTCAAGTTGCAGGAGCTAGGACTGAACACTCCGCTGTGTGGCTGGATCCTGGACTTCCTCACAGCCAGGCCCCCGGTGGTTACGGTGGGGAGGCACACGTCCAGCTCCATCACCCGGAAAACAGGATCCCCCCAGGGTTGCGTCCTCAGCCCACTACTGTACTCCCTCTACACACATGTGTACTGTACTGTGTGGCCAGGTCCAGCTCCAATACCATCATCAAGTTTGCTGACGACAACATTGTGGTGGGCTTGATCACCAACGATGACGAGAACGCCTTCCGCGAGGAGGTGGCCTTTCAGTCACTCTGGTGCCAGGACAACAACGTCCTCTTGAACGTCAGCAAAACGAAGGAGCTGATTGTGGACTTTAGGAGAGGATCACAACCGAGGACACACGCGCGGCTGGTGATTAACTGATTAGCAGGGTAAGCAGCTTCAAATACCTGGGAGTCCACATTACGAAGGACTTAACATGAACTTCAAACAGAGACACTCTGGTGATAAAGGCGGGGCAGCATCTTTACCACCTCAGGCAGCTGAAGAAATTCAGGATCCTCACCACCCCAACAACGGACTGTTCCAGCTGCTGCTGTCGGGCAAGCTCCTCCGCAGTCACACAGTAAGAACAGTGAGACTGAAACAGAGTTAGTTCCCGCAAGCCATAAGGACTGTCAACACTGAACTCAGCAAGTCAAGTCAAGTCAAGTCACACTTTATTTATAAAGCGCATTTCATTCCAGGGCAACACAACGCGCTTTACAAAGAAATACAAAAAAGAAAGAGAGAACGTAGTTGTCAGCTGGTCATTATAAAATAATGCCCCTGAAACAACAGCAACAACAAAAGCAACAACAAAGACAACAAAAACAACAATAAAAGTGACTCCAACCACAGTGGCAACAACAGAAACAGCAACAGAACACAACAAGAGCAGCAACAACAGCAGCAGCAACATCAACACCAGCAGCAACAACAGAAAAACAACAGAAAAAGAACGGAACCAGAAGAGGTAGCTCTCACCAGAACCAGAAAAGCCACTCAGGTTAGAGATGTAAGAGATGGTTAAGTGGAGGCACAAGGCTAGAGATGTTCAAATCAAAGCATAAGGCTAGAGATGGCCATGTTCAGGCACAAGTCCAGGGATGGTTAAGTTCAGGTACAACGTCAGCAGCAGCAACGACAACACCAGTTAAGGTTAGCAGCACCATTGACAACACCAGTAGCGACAATATTAGCAGCAACAATAGCAGCAACAAAAACAGCAGCAACAGCAGCAGCAACAGGAGCAGCGACAGCAGCAACAACAGAAACAGCAACTGGAACAGCAGCAGCAGCACAGAAACAACAGAAACACCAACAGAAAAAGCAGCAGCTGCTACAGTAGAAGCAACAGAAACAGCGCACAAGCAAAGACTTTACTGGAACCTGAAGTGGTAGCTCTCACCGGAACCTGAAATCTCCTCATCTATATTAAGTCAACACTGTATACCATCTCATCTCAACGAAGTAACGCACAGCAAAGATGTCACCGGAACCGGAAGTGGTAGCCCTCACCAGAAATGGAATTTTCAACAGTGTGCACCATCTCATCTTAATCCGTCACTGTCCTTTAATTAGCGTCCCTAAATTACGGATCCTCTCACTATAATCTCACAACAGAAACAGCAACAGCAACGGAAATAGCAGCAGCAGCAGCCGCAAAACAACAACAACAGCAGCAACATCAACAACAACAAAAACAACAGCAAAAACGACAACAGCAACACACACGCAAAGACGTCACTGGAACCTTAAGTGATAGTTCTCACTGGAACCGAAAAAGTCACTCAGGTTAGAGATGTTAGAGATGGTTAAGTTGAGGTATAAGGTTAGAGATGGTTACGTTTCGGTATAAGTTTCAAGATGGTTGTGGCGATAGTGGCGCCGCCCCTAGCGGTCGCCTGCGCCGGCGCTCCGGTTACTTTCTTACTCTTTAGCATTTTTTTCCTTTTTTTATCACAATGTTCGCCAGAAAAACATCAACAATTAACTCATACGGCCGCGATGCACTCATGGATATAAAAATTTCCCTAAACGAACAACTTTGGGACTTTTTATCCGTGGGAGCAGAGTGGCCGGCGGAAATCCTACGCGGGAACACTCGCAACAACAACAAAAATGGAGTCGCTGTTCCACGAGCCGGCCCACGGAGGAAGCACCGAGGTAAACGAGGCGGCATTCGGGTCAGAATGAGGACGCAACCTTACCGTCCACCTCTGCCAAGCATCCTTCTTGCTAACGTCCAGTCCCTGGAGAACAAGATGGATGAACTTCGAGCGAGGATTCAATTCCAGCGTGACACGAGGAACTGTTGCGTCCTCTGCCTGACGGAAACATGGCTGACCCCACTGGTGCCGGATGAAGCCATACGTCCAGCCGAGGCCTTCTCCGTGTTCCGCGGCGACAGAACGGGAGAGTCGGGGAAATCCAAAGGTGGAGGCGTCTGCCTAATGGTAAACAACCGCTGGTGTAACGCCAACAACACCAAATTCCTCTCCCACTCCTGCTCGCCGAACCTGGAACAGCTGACCATACTATGCCGTCCATTTTATCTCCCCCGGGAATTCAGCACGGTCATCATTACAGCCGTTTATATCCCACCGCAAGCGGACACCGACGCAGCTCTGTCGGTTCTGTACGATGTGTTGTGCGGATTTCAGAACAGACATCCCGAAGCGGCTGTGGTGGTGACTGGGGACTTTAACAGGGCCAACCTGAAAAAAGTTCTGCCGATTTTCTACCAACACATCACGTGTGCCACCAGGGGAGACAGAACTCTGGACCATTGTTACACTCCTTACAAGAACGGATACAAGCCCGTGTCGCTTCCTGCTTTCGGGAAATCAGATCACGCCGCGATCTCGCTGCTTCCTGTTTACAGGCCTCTGATCGCGCGGGATCTGGTGATGACGAGGGAAGTGAAGCGGTGGACGGACCAATCAGAGGCTGCGCTTCAGGACGCTCTGACTGACGTAGACTGGGACGTGTTCCGAGCGAGTTCAAGTGACGTCAGCGAGTTTACGGAGGTTGTAGTGAGTTTTGTGGCTACGCTCGCGGATGAAATCGTTCCCACGGTGAAAGTTCGGATATTTCCAAACCAGAAACCATGGGTTGATAAATCCATCCGCTGCGCTCTGAATGCGCGCACGGCCGCTTACAACGACGGACTTGTATCTGGTAACATGGACAATTACAAAGCGGCGTCGTACAATCTGCGGAGGGCGGTGAGGGACGCCAAACGGGCGTACAGAGAGACTGTGGAGCTACAGATGGAGCGGGGGGACACAAGACGCTTGTGGGAGGGGCTGCGAACAATAACAAACTACAAGAGCAGCTCCACCCCAGCCACGAGTGCGGACGCCTCCCTGGCCAACCAACTGAACTCCTTTTATGCGCGGTTCGAGTCTGGCAGCAGCACCGCTAGCTCGCCGGCTAATTGGAGTTACACCGCTGGGGATGAGCGCGCACTCTCAGTGTCCGTGCACGAGGTCAGGAGGGCTTTGATGCGTGTGAACACCAGGAAAGCTACGGGCCCAGATGGCATATCTGGACGAGTACTGAAGACCTGTGCTAACCAGCTAGCTCCGGTGTTCACCACAATATTCAACATCTCCCTGGCTGAATCAGTGGTCCCATCCTGCTTCAAGAGGTCCACCGTCGTTCCTGTCCCGAAGATCGCCTCTCCAACCTGCCTGAATGACTACCGTCCGGTGGCCCTCACCTCGGTGGTCATGAAGTGTTTCGAGAGGCTGATTAAGGATTACATCTGCGCCTCCCTCCCCCGCACCTTGGACCCGTTGCAGTTCGCGTACCGGCAGAACAGATCCACGGATGACGCGGTCTCCCAGGTACTGCACACCACGCTCACGCACCTGGATGGCCAGAAGGGGGCCTATGTGAGAATGCTGTTCATTGATTATAGTTCAGCTTTCAACACCATAGTCCCCACCAGACTGGCTGTCAAGCTGATGGAGCTAGGATTGAATGCTCCGCTGTGCACCTGGATCCTGGACTTCCTCACAGGCCGCCCCCAGGTGGTCAAGGTGGGGAAGTACATGTCAAGCTCCCTCACCCTGAATACAGGATCCCCCCAGGGCTGCGTCCTCAGCCCCCTACTGTACTCCCTGTACACACATGACTGTGTGGCCAGGTCCAGCTCCAACACCATCATCAAGTTTGCTGACGACACCGTGGTCGTGGGCCTGATCACCGACTGCGATGAGAAGGCCTACCGCGAGGAGGTGGCTGACCTGTCACTCTGGTGCCAGGACAACAGCCTCCACCTGAACGTCAGCAAAACCAAGGAGCTGATTGTGGACTTTAGGCGTGGATCACAATCGAGGACGCACGCGCCCTTGTGGATTAATGGGACTTCTGTCGATAGGGTGAGCAGCTTCAGATATCTGGGAGTCCACATCACAGAGGACTTAACATGGACTGTTCACACAGACACTCTGGTGAGAAAGGCGAGGCAGCGTCTCTACCACCTCAGGCAGCTGAGGAAATTCCGGGTCTCGGTGAGGATCCTCAAGTCCTTCTACTCTGGAGCAGTGGAGAGCATCCTGACAGGCAACATCACTGCCTGGTTTGGGAACTGTACTGCCCAGGACAGGCGGGCCCTGCAGAGGGTGGTGCGTTCAGCTGAACGTACCACTGGAACTACCCTCCCCCCCTTGCAGGAGTTATACACCAGGAGGTGTAGTAGCAGAGCCCGTAGGATCATGAAGGATCCTCATCACCCCAACAACGGACTGTTTCAGCTGCTGCGGTCAGGCAAGCGCCTCCGCAGTCACGCAGCGAGAACAGAGAGACTGAGACGGAGTTTCTTCCCTCAAGCCATCAGAACTGTCAATGCTGACCTCACCAGGGGTCCTAACTGAGCCATGCACTAGGCTCCACTACCTACTGTACTGTATGTAGCATACTGTACCGCATACTGTATCACTGTTCAGGGTTGTTCGTGATGCCGTATTGCTGCGCCATACTGTTGTATACTGTGCTGTATTATCCCAAACACTACCTCACTTTATTCACATTCACATGCCACTTTAATTCACATGCCACTTTAAATGCACATATCTGTATATACATAGGCATATTCCTTCAACCTATTCCATTTTATTTCAATTTATTTTTTATTGTATTTTATTCTATATATTTTTTATCGTATTCTATAAGTATTCCACTTACTGTATTACGTTTTAGGAGTCAGTTAGTCGGTCTAAAGGAATTTTCTACTTTTTATTTTATTTTATTTTTGTACTTTTTCCTAGGACTTATTGTGTGCTATCACCGGGTGCGTTGCATTACATTTCACTGCATATATGTATGGAAGTATGTATATGTATGTGACAAATAAAAATCTTGAATCTTGAATCTTGAATCTTGAATGGTTATGTTTAGGTATAATGTTCAAGATGGTTAAGTTAAGGGATAAGGTAAGAGATGGTTAAGTTTTGGTATAAGGTTAGCAGCACCAACAACAACACCAGTAGCAATGACAACACCAGCAGCGACAACACCAGCAGCAACAGTAGCAGCAACAACAACAGCAGCAAAAACAGAAACAACTCGAACAGCAGCAGCACAGACCTTGAGAGCCATGAAATAGCAAGGATATCTCAGTGTGAACAATCTGGATTCCCTATTCCAAATCAGGTAAAGTTGGGAAACGATTCCAGAAGTATAACACACACACAGAGACGTCACCGGAACCGGAAGTGGTAGCCCTCACCGGAAACTGAAATTTCAACAGTGTGCATCATCTCATCTCAATCCAGTCACGGTGCTTTAATCCCAAAATTACAGGTCAAGTTTCCCTCGGGAGGGAGATCCCTTTGACTCTCTTTCTCTGAAAAAAACACCCTTCTTATGATCCTCTCACTGTAATCGCACAACAGAAACAACAACAACACCAGCAGCAACAACAACAAAAACAACAGCAAAAACAGCAACAGCAACGCACACGCAAAGACGTCACCGGAACAGGAAGTGGTAGCTTTCACCGGAACCAGAAAAGTCACTCAGGTTAGAGATGTTAGAGATGGTTAAGTTGAGGTATAAGGTTAGAGATGTTTAAGTTAAGGTATAAGGTTAGAGATGGTTTAGTTTAGGTATAGTTGAGAGATGGTTATGTTTTGGTATTATGTTCAAGATCGTTAAGTTAAACAACAGCAACAGCCACAGAAACAACAACAACAGCAGCAGCAATATCAACAGCAGCAGCAATAATAACAAAAACCCCAGCAAAAACAACAACAACGCACTCGCAAAGACTTCACCAGAACCGGAGGTTGTAGCTCTCATCGTAACAAAAAAGTCACTCAGGTTAGAGATGTTGGAGGTGGTTAAGTTGAGGTATAAGGTCAGAGATGTTTAAGTTAAGGTACAATGACGTGACGTGATCTCACTTTGGTATCTTTAATGAAAGCGGTGTAAAACTGTGGAACAATACAGAAATATGCAGATAAACGACCATTCTCTATGCAGATGTAGATAACAATGTGTTGTCATAGTATACGTATTAACTCACAGATTGTGCTTTCTCAAGGGCAGTGCCGAGGCTGATGGAAGTGATGGTAATCCAGGGAGGTGATCAGATTGACCTTAGTGTGTCTCCGTCTGCCTATGCCTGCTCTGATGTCATACTATCATCACAGTGCCCTGATGTCGCAACAAAGACTGGGGGAGGGGCTTCTGGGGGCGGAACAGTTATACACAATGGAATCCGTCTCCATACGTCCAATATGGAGATGGTGACATTGCTTTTTAAATTAATTACATACTACTGCTAAAACTGAATGTTATGATCTCCACTTTGGATTAATTTACCATTTTGTACAAATGAAGTACAAGCGAATAAAAGACACAAATGAAATACACTAATAGTTCACTAAAACTAAAAAAAAAGCACTTTTTAATGGCAGTTTTAAAAGAGCTGCCACATTGAGATCACCTTGTGGCCACTCCCCCGAGCTTCCCATCCCATAATTGCGCATTGCATTGAGCTAACCCAGTTAACATGCAGCCTGTCGCTATCTGTACAGGTCGTAGAGGGATAAAATTGGTATGGCCTTTATGGTTTGAAGCTAGGTGAAAAATAAAAAATTGCAAAATGTGTTTATTGACAAATTCATTACCTACCTATTTTTGACTGCGATTATTTACTGAGAGCTCGTTCCCATTTGTCTTCCAGGTTTTGGGGCCACCTTATGAGCAGTGAACAGGAGCAACTGAAGGTGAGTCTGTGAACGTTTCTCCATGCGTGATTGTGTGCGACTGGTTGATCATGTGTCGTGGCGTGCACTTATTCTATTAGGTATTATGACAAGGTATCCAAAGTAGCACACATGTATTTAATGAAATGTGAAAGTGAAACGAAGCTAGCGTAAGTTCTGACAGACAACGTTGCAGATGTCAGGGTTCTCGGTCGGCTGATCTGACTATCAAATCAAGGTGATGTCGACCCTGCATGGTTGCATATAAAAGCCTCCACCTCGTCCTCATTCTTTTCTAACAGTCTCATACTGTTTTTACCGTTCACATTCATATCATTTGTAGAAAGCTAAAGGGAATTGCCAAAGCAAACATAAAGTAGGTGTCTCCTCACGTTGCCCAGAATGTGTGCAAGGTGTGGAAAAATAAATATTTAAAATTTAGTGGTTAAATTTAGTCATGTTGCTCCTTGCGCAGCTTTGCAAAGATTCTGCTTTGCTTTCAACAACTTAACAAAGAGACTTTTGAGAAATACGAGAAATTCCTCAGAGGCTCATTATAAATATTGCCGATTGCATCTGTCAGAGCTCGCATTCTCACTTAATGAGCCAGATGTATCCATTGTTACCCATCGTCGCTCAGGACCTCGCTGCTAAAAACCTTGCGGCAAGAGTGACATTTCATCCGGAGGTCAAGGTTATTTTTCAAGACTGGTGCTTTGTTTGCAGAGTGCAGTCTATTTTCAAAGTCTGTGTTCAAAGTCTGGGTCGCAGGAGATGTTAATTGTGTCGCCGAAACATGCAACTTGCAGATTTTATCCCATAGTGTTTATAAAGTATATTTATATACAAAGTAAGTCTTCAAGCCACACGAGGGAGCTTGTGTAGGCGTAGTCTAATTTATCTACCAGGGAAACAGTCACAATTAACATCAAATCTTTGAATGTGTTGTCCACTACTCAAATGTGTTGTCTGCTAAACATGGCTTACTCCAACTGAATAAAGTGCAGGGACAGTCTGAAAAACAAACGACTCATTTTACTGAGTGACTCGTCAAGAACCGAATCTCAAAAAACAGTCAAACCTTTCATCACTACAGATAGTCCTCACTTTCAAAGTCAAACTTGTTCTGATGAACTCAGAACTGGTATTCTGCCTGGAACTGATTTGGAAAGTTTTTAAGTGAAATTTGAAACATTTTCACGGCACACTGGTTGGAATACACTTTCCTACAGCATCGCAGGCAAGCTACTTCCTTCAGTCACATCCCCCCCAATTTCAACTTCTCCCTCGCGGAACTCTGAAATGTTCTGTCACTGTTCTCCTTCAAGTTCCATTAGTGCATGAATACCCAGCAATCTCCAGTTCCACGTAAAGGTTCCCTGTCTACTATTTGAAGTAGAGCTTTGCGTAAGACGAAAAGAAAAATTACTATTGTATATATACCGATCAGCCACAACATTAAAACCACTAATGGGTGAAGTGAATAATATTGCTAATTTCATTCCAGTGGCACCTGCCAGGTGTGGGAAATTAGGCATCAACTGAACAGTCAGTTCATCAAAGTCCAGCTTCGATGTGTTGGACGCTGGAAAAATGGGCAAGCATAAGGATCTGAGCGATTTTGACAAGGGCCAAATTGTGAAGGCCAGACAACTGGGTCACAGCATCTCCAAAAAGGCAGGTCTTGTGGGGTATTCTCGGTATGCAGTGGTTAGTACCTACCCAAAGTGGTCCAAGGAAGGACAACCAGTGAGCAAGTGACAGGGTCATGGGAGCCCATGGCTCATTGATGCGTGTGGGGAGCGAACTCGAGCCCATCTGGTCCGATTCTACACAAGAGCTATTTTAGCAAAAATTCCTGAGTAAGTACACACAGTGCATCGCAGCTTGCTGCATGGCTGCAGACCAGTCAGAGTGCCTATGCTGACCCCTGTGCACCGCTGAAAGCACCTACAATGGGCACATAAGCATCAGAACTGGACCATAGAGCAATGGAAGGAGGTGGCCTGGTCTGATGAATCACGTTTTCTTCTACATCATGTGGATGGCCAGGGTTAGGGTCCGATCTGATTGAGCATCTGTGGGATGTGCTGGAACAACAAGGATGATCCATGTAGACCCCACCTCCCAACATACAGGACTTAAATGACTTGCTGCTAACGTCTTGGTGCCAAATACCACAGGACACCTTCAGAAGTCTTGTGGAGTCCATGCCTCAACAGGTCAGAGCTGTTTTGGCAGCACGAGGGGGACCTACACAATATTAGTGGTTATTAGTGGTGGTTTTAATTTTGTGGCTGTGGTTGTGGTGTATTTTTTTATACCAGTTATATCGCAATGTCGCAAATCGGCGGCAGAGCTGCTTTACGGCAATATTTTACATAATTTGGAGTCACGGTCCTTTATGTTATCCGCATTTCGGAGCGAATGTAGACAAACATGGAGGAACGCAGCACTTCGCAAAATTTCTCACGGACCACCACAAGATGAGGATGAGCTAGTACGCAAAAGGGGGGCGACTTCTGTTGTTTAGACATGATTTGGTATGTAAAAAATGTGATACGGACCAAAAAACTGTACTTACCTTACATTTTTTGAAAGAAGCATTTTTTACATTTTTTCCAATTTCGTTTTAATTCAGTGAAGTTTCAGTGAATGATCACTAATTTTTTCTTCCTGTGCTGCGCTGCGCAATAAATTGACTTTACCATGTGTCTTTACATTTTTTCTTATATTGAATATACAGAAAAACTGCGCTATTGTTATATGTATCGTTATTGAGATATGAAATCACCTATATCGGGATGGAGGTTTTTGGCCATATCGCACAGCCCTAAATTGAGTCGACGCGTTTTTCACGCCGTCACAGTATGCATTTGCTCTTAGATCACACGCCGATCTCTATTCGATCTCTATATTTATCTCTTTTTGAGACGAAAGTGATCACAGTGGGAGGGACAGGCATTGGCCTAATGGGTACGACTGTTATCCTTCTATCTTACTATCTTACCTTATCTATCTATCTTTTATTTTCCAAATCCCCCCCCCCCCCCCCCCCTTTCTCTCTCCCTCTCTCTCTCTTAATCATTGTGTGGCGTGTCTCTCCTTCAAGGCCACAGACTCCATTATAGAGCGGGGGAATCAGTCAAAAGCCTCCTCTGTTAATGTGCAAAAGTGCGCATTAAAGGGTGTGTATACGCGTTTTTGGACCAAACAGTTCTGGGGACTCTCGAGAACTAAATACCTTTAAGGGCCACCTTTGCACCACCACCAGCCGGAACACTGAAGTGACGCTGAAGTGACGTAAGCCAATGGGGTTTCAGCATGAGTTTCGTGTTCTGTGTTTTTAGACTATAAACCTTAACTTATTTCAGCTCATCAGTCCAGCAAAATCTGTTTCTGAACAGATTTGAGGCTAAAAATACGCAATGCTGTTGCTGAATCTTCACTCATATTAGATCTACAAGACGTCATTTAAAAGTTTGTTCCGACTTTCATAAGGCTAGGGCACGCATCGGGAAAATGTACAGAGATTTTTTGTTTCGTTCCATTAATGTCAGAAAATAACATATAATAAATTAAATAAATACATCTACAATAAAAAACACTGTTTTTATTTTATTTTATTTTTATTGGT
The DNA here is from genome assembly GCF_960531495.2 of Zeus faber. Taxonomy (NCBI): domain Eukaryota; kingdom Metazoa; phylum Chordata; class Actinopteri; order Zeiformes; family Zeidae; genus Zeus; species Zeus faber. The sequence continues at coordinate 5,115,135 of NC_137205.1, forward strand.
TATTTTTTTTATTGGCCCAGTATTGGAGTCACCCAGTACAATGTGACTCAGTTGGGGCGAACGGATGACAGTCCGACCGGTGAGATCAGGCTGGAGTACCGCCTAATACGTAGGTGTTAATGTTTTGGAATTAAATTGTGTGTTAATAAAACATGTTAACTTTGAATGAAGCATCTTTTTTTGGCTTAGGTTGTTGGTTGTTGTTAATGTTTTACACAGTTTTTTAAAATATGGTGCTGCATTGGCTGTGTTGTGTGTGTTCGACCAATCACCGTGCACTGATGTCACTGAAAGTTCTTCTTGTGCTGGTTAGTCCCTGCCCTGGACTGAAAAAGGTCCCACAAAAACAGAGTTCTAAGCACTATGTTCTAGTTCATGCAGTACAAACACAAAAAAGGTAAGATAGGTTTCCTCCAAAATTTCTTAGAACTATGGGAAAGTTCCTGTGCTGTGAAGACGGCTGTGTGTATACCCTGTTCAGTTCTTTAATCGTACTCTTAGCCGAGCTTTGATCCTAGCTGCTCCTATGTGCGCATGTGCACATGACACGACGTGGCTGAATTCAGAAGTTTCCAGACAACTGCCTGCGACTATTCAGCAAACAGCTCTATCAGCAAGGCATTGTAAATTCACCTTGTACCTATCTGCCAATCCTCTCCAATCACACACACACACACACACTCGCACACACGGCCACACCCATACGAGCATGAACAAATACAAAGTCGTTAATCACAGCGGAACACGCAAAACGCGGAAACCCAAGCTAATTCTGTCGGAGAGATTGGGCAAACACAGACAAAAAGCGAGTGCATCCCCTCCCCTCCCCTCCACCACATCCTCTTTTAAGTCAATTTCCTCTATCACTGCCGTGTGTGTGTGTGTGTGTGTGTGTGTGTGTGTGTGTGTGTGTGTGTGTGTGTGTGTGTGTGTGTGTGTGTGTGTGTCCACCAGGCGTTTACATTACCCAGGGGGCTGCAGCAGTATCAAGGGAAGGCTGCGTCCAAATTAAACCAATCTCATAGTTGCGATGGAGTAATTACACCCCCCCCCCCTCGCCTGTGTAGGGCTATGCGAGTGTGTGTGTGCAGGAGAAGGAGAGAAACGGAGATGAGCAGAATGGAGACTAGTCAGACTCAACAGTAGACTCACTTATGTTCATTAAAATGTATTTTTACTGACGGTTGACACAACTCTACAGAGCGAATCTGTCAAGCGATGCAGGTTGAAGGATATAGGTTGGCCATTTTTTTCTGCCCAGGCCTTGTCGGTTCCCATTTGTTTATAACTGTTCATGGCACAACCTCACCGAGTGCCTCTGTTGCATTTTCTCACTGTGCTGTAAAAACCATGTCAAATCTCTTTTTTGAAGACACAAAGTACACAATATTGTCCGATTTTCTAAGTTAAACAGAAAACCTGAATGGTTTTTCACTTCTGCAAATCAGCCATTTTGGCTACATCCGCGCTTATGTAAGAGACTAGAAATGGGAAATTGCTCAGTTCCCAATTGTTGAAGGCAACCTACTGAACTGTCAAGGTCACACTTGGGATGTACTGTGGCAGTTGCAAAAAGGAGTACTGTAATACTCTAAGACATTGTGTGTTAGAGAAGTGTGAGTAATGCTGCATTCACATGGAACACGGCAGACAGGAGACAGCGAGCCGGAAGTCATGTTAGTGGAAAAGAGTGTGACCCGCAGAGAACAACGGCAAAGGCAACGCTACACGGAATTTGCCATCCAAGTTAAAATATTTTAACTTCCTGCCGTCCTTACTGCCGGATGTTACGTAGGCGGGGAGCCTACTCTACTGTGCATGTCTGCTGCGGCTGCCGGAGACCATTAGTTTTGGAAATGGAGCCGGTTGATGCCGTTTTCTCTGGAATATCACGCTAAAATCGCTTAATTAAAAACTGTGGATTGATATACAATTTGTTTGTTCTATTTATTATTTGCATGGAGGTTGTTTGGTGCTTGAAGTGAGGAAGCAGATGGAGTATTTGGACATGGTGGTCTTGCGTGGCGCTGTTGGTTCGGTAAAGTTGCACCTCCAGGTTCTAACTTCTATGATAATATAATTAGATATGAATAATTAATGAAAAAGAAGGGCTTCTATGGGCGGTTGAAACCAGATGATCACTCAATTAACAGATCAAGATGTGCTCTCTCTCAAGGTCGCATAACAATATCCAGAAATGTATCCATAATGCAAAATAACCCATTGTCAAACCTGTTTGGAGATAAATATGATGCTTTATAGCCGGCATGTGTAAAGTTAACCAACTATGAATGGCGATACGTTTTTGAGAGAATTTAACATTCATTTAAGTTTGCAATAAAATATTAACAGTAAGCTTCATTTTTATAGCTTCATGCATTACTGAAATTCCTATATATAATAACAGACACAAAATAACTTAGTTACATATATTTTATTGGAGTCTTTGTACATCACCATAGCAACAAATCGTCACGGTTTGCCGTGGTACCTCCCCCTCACTCCTCTTTGCCGTTCTGAAAGTGCAGTTTGCTGTCTCCCATGTTCCATGTGAATGCAGAAAAAGTTTAATGTATTTTTAAAGAGTAAACATTTTCCCCATGAGCCTCCATTGAAGCAAAGTAAGAAGCTGCAGGAGAGTGATGTTTCTCAATTATAGTCCATAGAAGTTGTATTATGAACAGTTATAAGTGATAGGAACCAACATTTTCAAAAGGAATGGGGTTAAAAACAGTTCACCTATCCTTTAATTGCTCTGCCCAGTATATACTTTAGCCCACTTTCGAAACTGTAAAGTGACATTTTCACCAAAAGTTGGTGAAAGATGTGGTGTGGTTTGTCACATCAATCAATCAGTCAACCAACCAACCAATCAATCAATCAATCGAAACTTTAGTGTCCCCAAGGGCACATTTATTTTTGGCTAGCAGAGAAGTCATCTCTCAACACAGATAGAAACTAAAATACACATTAAACACATACATGGCTAAGACAATAGGAGGTGTATAAAAGTAATAAAAATTGCAAAAAATACAAATAATACAAGTTAACCACATTAATTGTAATTAATTGTTTGTTTTTTATCTTGGGTGCTTTGGTATCACCATCCAGATGGCACCAGATTTAACGCCAGTCTTAAGAGGGTGGCCAAGCCGGGACACTTGAATTTCACAATTATACTATTACTATGATAGATATTTCTCTTAGAAGGCAATATATACAGTATATATTGTATACAGTATGTAGTATTGTAGTTTAGTTTCTTGATGGGTGTGATGTGTTGAAGAATGAAGGAGTGACCGCTGACACTGACTTGAATAAAATAATAGTTTTATTACACAAATCAGCATCAAACCAGACTTGCCATGGATGTCCTGGGAGAGACCCGAGCCGGATGGAATCTCTGCCAAGTGACGCTCTGCACTCGCTTTTAAAGCTGTACAGAGATAACATACCATCTCTTGTTCCAACCCATAGGTGCCTGCTCAGCCTATGTCCTGTCATAAATCGAAACTTTTCCTCCTCTGGTCGAGCTGGAGGAATAAACAAAATTCCTCTCCCATAGGACCTCTAAACAGAACCTTGACGTTCTCGTTCTTGAGCAATAAATCTAATAATAACATAGTTAATATTATGACTGCACTATATCTCAGCTTTGGGAGCTCAGTGACCTATTCACCTCAAACCTTCCAGACACCTCATATTCCCCCCTTCGAGACTACACAAAGTCTCGACAGAGAGAAGAGTAATTGAACATACGATGTTAATTGGCTTAATAGAAATCACTTAATAACAAACACAATTGGTTATAATATACCCCTCTGACCATGCTTAGTCATAGCAATACAGAAAATTTGTGGAGTGTGAGAGCGAAAAATCCATCCGGCAGCTTCATTTCTTAGAACATCCATCAATCAATCAAGACAGGAAAATTCTCTCACGGTCCCTCTGCCCCAGGCAACCACCTAAGGTACTCCAAATCAATTAACAGAAAAAGACGAAGGGTTTAGACTACTGTATAGGATGTTACATATAAATGCATACATTAAGAGCCTCAGAAATAAATCAAAAATTTGTCCAAAGTCAGGCTGGTCGACCCATCGGACCTTCCAGTGGACCTTTCCCTGCCTAACACCAATGTCCCTCAAAAACCGCAAAAAAAGAAAATACCTGAGGTCCCAATGTATTCACTTCATCCTACTACAGACAGCTCAAAGAAAACAATAGCAAATCAAAGTAATATGTCTTGCTAAAAATATCTAGCGTAGAGTACAGGATATTCATCAATAATACAGGTTACATTGTAGTAAACAAACTCCAATATTATAAAAACATTCAGGACACACATGTATGTATTAAACTGTTGCTTTTTAACACCATCAACTTTTAATGATATTTCACTCGACACTCCTGATCATGATGTCTTCATTCAGGGTCCGCCGTCCATTTTCGAGTGTCCATGTTTGAATGTTCAAGTCCATTAGGCAGTTAGGATCTCTGGACACAGCCATCCTCTGACTGGTCCTGAAAGAAAGAATCACCAGCCAGTATCTTGCACAAACATCAAATACAGTATAATAATTTCACTTTCGCATTATACTTTAACATTATTCCAATATATGATTAACTTTTTCCTTTTCCCCCCTTTGTCCATGTATTTCCCTTGTTAACAATAGTGTTGAGTAAATGATGGAATCAGATATTCAAAATGGGATATTCTCTACTAGTGTTAGCTCCTAACTACACACCTCTACCCAATTCAGACCTGTATGCTGACAGATTTTAACAATGCGATTTTTCAGCACACCATTCATTTTTTCACAAACTCCTTTGCTTTGCGGATGATAAACAGCTCCTAAACGTTGTTTAATTCCCAATTTTTGCAGAATTAATTTTACTGTTCTATCCACGAACTCTTTCCCATTATCTGAGGATATCCGATCTGGAAGTCCCCACCTGCTTATGACCTCACGACACAAGAACTTGGCAACCGACTGAGCATCTTTACGCTTGGTTGGACATGCCTCAGGCCACCGTGAAAATCTATCCACGACGACTAACATGTATCTTTTACCTCCTATTGGTCTTATCATGTCAACAAAATCCACAACCAACTCACGCATAGGACCTGTCGGAGTTGGAATGTGACCGGGTGGACTCAACACACCCCTCCGGACGTTATTTTTAAGACAGATTGTGCATCTGCCTATGACATAATCAATTTGCTCAAGCAAGTACGGTGCCCAAAAACCATACTCTTTCGTGATCTTTCTCCTTACCTCCCCCCTTGCAACATGGGCTAACCCATGTGCTTCCTGAATCATCAGACCTAGTAGGTCAGGGGGTGCTACCATCAGTCCTTCATGATTTCTCCACAGACCAGCAGAATCTTGTGTGGCCCCTCGGTCCAACCATAATTGTTTATCTATGGCTGACGCCGCTTCTTGCATCGCGATCACATCTCTGAGCGTGATTTTATCTTCCAAATCCACTTCATGAGTGACCAGAAGAACCTTGCCTGCTTTGTTTGCTCCTGTAACTGCTTTAGCAGCCTCATCAGCCGCTTTGTTACCTTGTGTGACCCTTGACGTGTCTATTTTGTGTGCTGCACACTTAGCTACAGCTATTTCCTTTGGTTTCATCATTGCATGCAACAATTTCATTATTTGGGCATGATGCTGTATCGGAGAACCATCGGTTTTCTTAAATCCTCGATTTTTCCACACTGATCCAAATAAATGACACACATTATGTGCATATGCCGAATCTGTATATATTGTCACTCGCTTGCCTTCGGCCAATAGACAAGCTTCAGTCAGGCCCACAAGCTCGGCAAGCTGTGCAGAAGCAGGTTGTGGTATTACTTCTGCTTTCTCAACAACAAATTCAGTTCCCTGGGCTTTGACTACTGCATAACCAGCACTCAATGTGTCTCCTATTCGATAGCAGGACCCGTCAGTCCAATACTCCACATCTGACACATGCAGTGGGAAAGCTTGCAAGTCTGATCTGAGCTTTGCATATCTCTCTACTTCCTGAATACAATCATGTGGCTCTCCATCCCCTGGTGTTGGTAAATTATCAGCTGGATTTACCGTGACGCACCTTACTAAGGTGACATCTTCCTGCTCTAAGAGCCTATGATAGTCTCTTAGCCTAGACATAGTCAATGTACATTTACCGAAGTTCAAAAGATTTCTGAGACTATGATGGGTAAGAATTGTCACTGGGTAACCCATAGTTACTGATGATGCTTTCTCATACATTAGATAAACTCCCACCATTGCTCTGTAGCACAGTGGTAGCCCCGATTCTACTTCTGAATAGGCAGTAGAATAATACGACACAGGTTGAGGACTTGTCCCTGTACCTGTTGGCTGACAAAGAACTGCACATGCATATTTGCCTCCAGTGGACGTGGCCACATACAGCAAAAAGTTCTTAGAGTAGTCTGGCAGCGCTAGCGCTGGAGCTTCTTGTAGCCTCTGTTTGATCGTTTCAAATGCCATAAGACCTTCCTGGGTCCAGGTGAGGTTACAATGGAGTTGAGCATTCCCAGTCTCTTTTATCATGGCTCTCAAAGGTCCTGTTAGGCAGGCATAATCTTCTACCCAGGCTGAAGAATATCCCGCAATGCCAAGAAATGTCATCATCTCTCTGACTGTTCTAGGCTTTGGTGCCGTTCGAATGGCTTCCAAATGACTCTCAGAGATGCTTCTGTGTCCATGGGTTATTGTTTGACCCAAATAAACAACTTTTTCTTGACAATACTGTAGCTTCTTCTGAGAGGCCTTGTGACCTTTGTCTGCCAATTGCTGTAACAGTTTGATTGAATCCTCATGGCATGTTTCCTTATCCGGTGAACAGATGACGATGTCGTCCACATACTGAATGACAGTACTTTTCAAGATCTGATCAATCCCAGCCAAGTCATCTTGCAATACTTTATTGAAAATGTGAGGGCTATGTTTGAATCCTTGAGGGAGCCTCTTGTACTTGAAGGTTTGTCCTTTGTACGTGAATCCAAACAATCCTTGACTTTCTTCGCTCAGTGGAACACTGAAAAATGCTCCACACAAATCCAACACTGTGAAGTGTGTAGCCTCTGGAGGGATTTGGGCTAGCAAGGTATGTGGATCTGGTACATCTGCTGGAAAATCCTGCACCACTTCATTTATCGCTCTTAAATCATGTACCAAGCGATAGGACTCATCTGGTTTCTTTAAAGGCAATATAGGTGTATTGCTCTGAGGATCCAAACATATTTCCACTACACCTGCTTTTAACAGTCCTTCAATTTGTGGTTCAATCCCTTTGATTGCCTCCTCCTTTAGTGGATATTGGTTCTTCCAAGGAGGTTTGGTTCCTGGTCTCAGTTCAACTCTCACCGGTTGGGCTGACTTCACAAGTCCGATGTCCGTACTATGTCGTCACCACAAACATTCTGGAATTTGTTGCAGCATCTCCTCTCTCATGCTGTCTGAGTCCAATTTAGCGCTGAACATTGACTCATGTGTCATCTGTATCACTTGTGGTTGTCCTTGTCCTTGAGCTGAAATCATGATTTTCATGAACTTCTGTTCTTCACTTATCCAGATATCAAGATTCTCCTTTATTGGTGAAAAAATGGCTTCCTCAGCTTCTGCCATCATTTCTCCTATTTGCTTCTGCTCAAATCCTTCAGCCACCATTAAAGTCACATGTGGCACACTTTTCACAATGTCAAACTCTTTCTCAAGATATTCATTGATGTTTATCTTCATAGCTGCTCCTTGTGGTCCCACAATTATGCAGCATGAGGTCAGCTGAACATGCTTCGGTTGACTACTCAACCATTCTTCTGGATCCAATTGGTCAGTTTTCTTGAAATATTTCAACGTGCAGTGATGTGGATACTCAGGGGGCTTAGCATCAGGCATATTTGCCACAATGAACTTCTCCCACATCTTGGCTGGCTCTAATAGCTCTGGACTAAGATTTCCAATCCAATATACTGAAGAAGTCCCGGTCTCTGGTGCGCTAAATAATTGGTGGTAGACATCAGGTGGCACATCCACCAGACAGCCGTCCGGTGTACACCGTATTGTACAATTTAGTTTGCACATAGCATCTCTTCCCAAGAGTGCAATGGGCGTATGTTCTGACACCAAAATAGGTAGTGTGATTTTCCGATTTCTACAGCAGAGCTCAATTGGTTTTGTGAGAGGAATCAGCTGTTTCACACCCTAAAACCAGATTGTCCGTACCAATTGGTCAGACATGGGGAGATGTATAGCATCTTCAGGCCGAACACAGGTGAAAGCTGCTCCGCAATCTGCCATTACTTCCAATGACTTATCATTTATTTTCACCTCTATTTTTGGATCTTGCTCCGGCCCTGATACTACCAGCTGACATCTCCCTTTCGAGTCTTCTGGGCACCCCTAGAAACCAGGTTCCGGACCCCTGTAAGGGTTCGCTGGTCCTCTGGGTGGCTGTGGTTGTCCTCTGTAGCCTCCTCTGAAGCCTCCTCTGAAGCCTCCTCTGAAGTCTCCTCTGAAGCCTCCTCTGAACCTGTAGCAGTCACGTACAAAATGACCTTGTTGTCCACAATTATGACACGCTCCTTGAGACTGTTGGAAATTTCCTCCTCTTCCTCTTCCTAAATTTCCTTGGCCTCTTCCTCTCCATGTTTGTGGTTGGTCAAAAACTGGCTGTGGAAAGGAGACAGTGGGGACCACAGGTGGTAGAACCTGAATCTGTTCTTGCTGTGGTTGTGGTGGTACTTGATTTGATTGTGACTGGCTCTGCATAACCACAGCTTGTTTCTTTTCCTTCTTCTTGTTATCCACCAACTGTATTTGGTTGAGTTTTCTGAGAGTCTCCTGGTCCTGTTCCTTCTGGTCATGCTCCTTTTTCCGATATAGCTCTACTTGATGTGCTATGTGGTCCGTATAAACACTTTTGGTCATGCTTCCAAGACCAACCACTTCTGCCAATTTGCTCCTCACTTGTAGAGGCAGCCCCTTCTGTATTTTAGCTCGGAGAATCGATTTCTCCATTTGATTCAGTTCTGGATCATTTCCTGTGACATTTCTCCACACTTGATGAGTTCTTGACACATAAGCTCTTGGATTTTCCTGTGGGCCCAATGCCTCGATAAAGATGTTGTCCGGGTGTACGTTTGTTGGAAAAGCATCTTTCAAAGCTCTCCACATTCGACCTCTGCTTGCAGCAAACAATTCTGGGTCATATACAGCAGTTGCCACGTATCTGTTAAGGCCTGCCGTCTGCAGGATCTCTTCCATAGCTGGGACTCCAATGAGGCTAGCCAGAAGTCTCTTAATATCTCCCATGGCAGGCTGTGTTCCCACCAAAACCTCTTCCAGCTTTGAGATCCATGGATGTGCTCCATCTTGAAGAGTGGGTAACTTTTCAAGTATGTTAGACATATCTGTATTCTGCCAAGGCTTGTATTCTAAATTTTGTCCTCGAATTATCACTGGACACATTTTGTTGGGTCTCTTTCCTTTTCTTGGACGTAACCCATACCTCAACGTGTCTGGCTTTTGAGGCTTTTTCTTCTGGAGTTTCTTCTCTGTTATTTGCAATTCGTGTAATTGCCTTTCCAATACTTGTTGAACTTCTGGACAGGTGGAGTCACTTATGTCCTCCAGGCATCTGTCTATACTCCTCTCAATCTCTCTTAAAATCATGCGTCTGTCATCTCCTACCACAGTGCTGGCTGCTAATGGTTGAAAACAGGAAGGACCTTCTTTCTCCAATTCTTCATCGCTTTCACCCTGTTCACTTTCATCCGTGTCGTCCGTTCCTGGTGACATTTTCCTCACTGGTCGATCTCCCTTTTTCTCTGCTTTAGCCAACATCCGTCTGACTGCTGGGTCGTATCCTCCAATAGCTTCGTCAGAGTCACTCCCAATCTTTTCTCCTATTTCCAGACTTCTGACTCGTTGTTGGCTTCCCAGACGGTTCCTTCTCTTGGTATTGTTGGAGCTTGGATACATCTTTATGGTTGTTGTAGCCTTGCCCATTTCTATTATTTGCTCATCTTCATCTTTGCAGAGATAGTTGCCTTCCTGTGTAATCACTGGGAGCTGGGGATAAACATCAGTAAACTTCACCTCCTTCTCATAAGGCGGGGGCTTCTGTAAAGATGCTGTATGTGAGAAGGGCGTGGTAATCTTCTCCATCAATCTTTCTGTTTCCTTTTCATTCTTCTTTATTTCTTGTCTACTTTGTTCTCTTTTTTCCTTTGCAGCTTCGAACCATGTCTGTCCCTCCTTTGCAAACAGTTGCAGAACGCCAAGTTCTGTTTGTCTTTTCTCCGTGCGTCTCTTTCCTTTCTTGCCTTTCTTTTGATTTACTTTATATGTGGACACAAGCACCTGCATTGTTTTAATCACATCCGGGTTAAGAGTTCCTTCAACTGGCCATGGTTGTTCAATGTCCGGCCAACACTTGCTCCATTTTCCTGATATTTTTGCAATATCTTTAATAAGGGGATTGTTCTTTTGCACTACATCAATAGGAGTGATTACTTTTGTAATTTTAGTATCCATTTTTGACATCCTAATGACTCTCTTATTTTCTTTTATTGTAAATCAAATTGAATTATTTAAAAAATGTCTTTATAAAGCACCGTGTGATCACACTCAACCAACAACAGCTGAATTTGCCAACCCCAAAGGAGACCAATCGCTTCCCACTTGTGAAAGCCAATTCACTTGTTCACTATCATTCACACTCATTTATGTTCAATTATCAAAATGATATCAGTGTTCATTCTCAAAACAGCATAGATAAATCATACCCAGATAATGAAACCAATATTCACAGAACAGTATTTAAATCAAATCAGCTTTTCCACATGATCAATCAATCAATCAGTCAATAATACCCTATTAATTAGGCAAATGCCTTAATTGGTCAGTCCGTTGCCAAGTCTCTCACTAAATAATTGCAAATGCAATTTATGAAAAAGAACTACTACAAACCCATATGTGAAAACAAGCTAAACACATTTATTATAACTAATATTTATAGGTATATAGGTAAATGCAGGTGAGGTCTGTTGAAAGAGTTTGTGGATAAAACCGTACTGGCCTTTAATTGGTCTGGATGGATTCAGGATTCCAGAACGTTGTCATCCGCAAGCCTCAGTGTCTGTGAAGATCTGCCAGATGTCTTGTCATCTGCCCTATGGATGATTCAGTTCAGACTCATTCCATCTTCTCTGTCTTTCCCCCAGCTTTCACTCAGCTTTCACTCAGCATAGTAAAAGAGAGAAAGAAAGAAAGAAAAAGAACGACAGAAGAGTTCAATGCCTTAGGCTCACTCTAAATTCTTATACACACTGTAATATAATTCAGTGTGACATACATTATCAGCTTTTTATTTTGCGCACACTTGAATTAAGCAATGGTTACTTTTAATAATGCAATGCATTTAAAGTCCAAAGAGTATATTAGTCAATCTGATATCACCTTTAATTAGTTATTTTTATTCTATTTATCTATTTATTTTTATTTTATTTAATTATTTTTATTCTATTTATCTATTTAATTGTATTTTATCCTTTTTATTCTTTCTTCTAACTACTGAGAGAAAAGAGTAGAGAGGGGGGCTCACCAGCCCCTCTTGTCAGGAGGAGTTAACTAAATTCCACTCTTGTGTGAAGCACCACCCCTTGCTCCACCTCTTAAGTTTAGCAAAGACTTCCAGTATGGACTGGTCGTCAGCGAGTGAACATCCTGTTTTGGCTGCCGTAGGGACAGCCCAGCTCCATGCAGTTACGCACAGTCGTAAATCAAAGCTGTTTTCTCTCAGCAGTCGAAACACAAAACCTCTTTTCTTGCATCAAGAACCAGAGTCTCCTTTCACCCCAACACGACCATCTGCTCTTTTAACCAGACAGGACTCACAGAAATCACCGCCACACACACCCCAAGCACAAAAAAGAAAAAGAAAAACCCACACGCCAATCAAACAAATCACAAATCCTCCTTCCAATTCAGAGCAGGAGATTTTCTTTTCTTTTCTGGATGTGTACATGTATGTGTAGGCAGACTGTGGCTCTAGTCCTTCAGAAGGCTCATTTTGTTATCAAATATATAAAGTCCTGTAAAGGTTCATATCCTTTATCAAATGCACAAACGTCCTTGGAAAAAAGGCTCATATATATTGATCAAACGTCCTTAGAGAAAAAGGCTCATATATATTTATCAAAAGTCCTTAAAGAAAGGCTCATATATTTTTATCAACTTTACAAAGTCCGTATACAGGCTCATATATATTTATCACTAAAGGGGCAAGAAATGTTTTTCTTTATGTATTATTCAACTGCTCACCACATATATATACCTATTTAATAACACATATATTCTATATCACATACTCATACACAAAACATTACACAAAGCTCTTCTACCTCTGCAGCCGCGGCACTTTCACACTCACACACACAAAAAGAAAAAAAAGAAAAAGATATGTCTGACCAGCAGAACATCTAATCCCCAGAGACTTTAACAGCGCTTAGCTTTATGTTTTACGTCGACTCATTTATACTTTTCTAATTTCATCAAAATTTTTACTTTGGCCAGACTTTTAAAATTTTACTTTGGCCACACTTTTAACAAATTCTTTTTAATCAGATTCTCTCATCATGCATGTTCACTAGTTCTCCAGAGCAGGTTCTGCCCTGTTTTTCCTCACTTTTCTTTACAAACTTTATTTTTTCATCTTTTGAGCCTTTAACTTGTAACTGTTTTTATTTCACTTTATCCTTTTCATCTTACTTTAGCTCAAACTTTATTTTTCATCTTTAGCCTTTAACTTGTAACTCTTTTTATTTGACTTTATCTTTTTCATCTCACTTTAGGCTTTTAACTTTTATCTCTTTTTCACTTTTCATCTTACTTTAGGCTTTTAACTTTTATCTCTGTTTCACTTTTCATATTTTTCATCTTACTTTTAGGCTTTTAACTTTTATCTCTTTTTTCACTTTACTTTCTTCTTTTTCATCTTTATTCATATAATTTTATTTTGAGTCAATTCCCCTGGCCAGGGTTATTTCCTCTTGTTTTTTCCTACCTAGATTTGACTATATTATATCTTCATTCGGCCAACTTTCACACAGCATTTAATGTACACATGTCTTACTGTTTAACGAGATACGGGCCCTGTCTTCGTTTATCTTGCATGGTTATTTAAATAACTTTTGGCTACTAGTTCTGCCATTCTACAATTACTTTTTATTTCTACTTTCTCAACATCTTTTAAGCCTTTAACTTTTACTTTTAACTTCATTTTTCATTTCTCTCATCCCTATTCTCTATTTCAACTTTTAACTTTTAGCTTTTATTTCTCTCATCTCTATTCTCTATTTCAACTCTTAACTTTTATTTCTCTCGTCTCTATTCTCTATTTCAACTTTTAACCTTTAACTTTTATTTCTCTCGTCTCTATTCTCTATTTCAACTTAATTCTCTTTTTCTTCACTTATTATTCTCTTATTCCCCTTAATTAACCCCAATTTAGACGGAAACTCACTTCACACATCAACACATCATCTCCATCCCCGCATAATCTCAGTGTAGTCTCCCTGCCAAAAACATACTGCTCCTAGCCCACATAACAGCTCAATTTTGTGAGAGGTCACTCACCCTGAGAGCGGCAGTTCGCTGGAGCAGGCAGTATCGGCAGATGAGGCCCAACAGATCCTGATTCGTGACGCCACTTTGTAGTTTAGTTTCTTGATGGGTGTGATGTGTTGAAGAATGAAGGAGTGACCGCTGACACTGACTTGAATAAAATAATAGTTTTATTACACAAATCAGCATCAAACCAGACTTGCCATGGATGTCCTGGGAGAGACCCGAGCCGGATGGAATCTCTGCCAAGTGACGCTCTGCACTCGCTTTTAAAGCTGTACAGAGATAACATACCATCTCTTGTTCCAACCCATAGGTGCCTGCTCAGCCTATGTCCTGTCATAAATCGAAACTTTTCCTCCTCTGGTCGAGCTGGAGGAATAAACAAAATTCCTCTCCCATAGGACCTCTAAACAGAACCTTGACGTTCTCGTTCTTGAGCAATAAATCTAATAATAACATAGTTAATATTATGACTGCACTATATCTCAGCTTTGGGAGCTCAGTGACCTATTCACCTCAAACCTTCCAGACACCTCAGTATCTTGTGAGTTTGGGCGCCTGGGCTCTACCGATCACTGCGAGATGTACAGAAAACATAGGCATACTCAGTGAGCTAGAAATATAGGAGTGATGAGTTTGAATCCCCCCATCGGATAGAAGAGTAAAGCCAACAGGTGGATGCAGGGGAGGTGAACGAAATTCAGTGAACCAGTAAGTAAAGCAAGGAGTAAAGCAGGTGGGGCACGAGGTATTGGCTGCTTAAATCACTGCATGGAAAAAACAGTGAATAGCTGCAAACCTGACAAAATCCCAACAGTTAACAGCAGCCCAGCAGCCTATGAATTCCACGTTTGCCTGTGGAGGTGTGAATGACATTTCACACCTCCACCACTCTGCCCTTGGTTCATGCATTAGCATCTGAAAAGCAGTGAAACCACCTAAAACCTCCCTCCAGCACTGGGAGAAATCGCCTCCTCACTCGGGCGACCAATAGCGATTATATTATTTAAAAAATAATAATAATAATAGTCATAATCATAATCATAATAATAATAATACATGTGTATAATATCAAAAATTGTGCATTGTGCACTGTGCAGCAAGACAATAGAAAAAGTGACTGTAGTCATGGCACTCTGCATGGTGGTTGAGAACTAGGAGATTCAGTCTTGTGTCCCAGTCCAGATAACTACTATAACTCGCCCTTCAACTCCTGTATGTATGTACTGATTTGGAAAACAAGTTCCGGGATAATCTGATTATTTTGTTCATTTGGTCATTTTTGTTGTTTGAACAGTTACAGATATTGCTGTACTATACAAACACGTCAACTGTTTTTTAAAATGATTTAAAGGCTGTCTGTTTTTTGACCCCATTAAAGATTCAAAAAAGGAAAGTTATTTTCTTGTGTTCACTCGTCATTCATAGCTAGTCTTAAAAGTATTAAAAAAACATTGAATTTAATTTTCTCAAAGGCCTTAAAGTATTGAATTTCCTTTACAAAGTATTGTATTCTGTCTACAAAGGTCTTACATTTTTTTCTTGTACTTTTGTAGGATTAAATAAATACCATCACGTCGTCAATGTAAAAGCATACACATGATTTCCTGTCAAAATGAATGCCCTGACACAAGGTAACTTAATCCTCTTGTTCTTGTTATCACCAGTGCTCCATATTAATATATTTTTTATTTATTTGTTTGTTTATTTATTTATTTTTAACAAAAACAGTTCGTACAAATGTGCACAATGTGCAAATTAACTTAAGTTCAAGTAGGAGCCTTTGGGACCAAAAGGCGCTATGTGAGGCCTGGGAGAGTGGTGCGGGCTGCGACAAATACACATCTTTTTTATTTTATGTTATTAGAGTACACACATACACCCCGCAAAGCTATTGTGTATTTAATATGAATGTGAGTATTATGATAAAATGTTTTATTATATTCAAGTACTTGGTAAATAGATAGTAGTATGAGACAGCATAGTAGAATAGTAAATGTGATAATAAAGGTTTTGAGCGTCTTGAAATTTTGGTTATGGCTCTTGAAATCTTGAATCTTGAATCTTGGTAACTTAAAAGTGCTTGAAAAGTGCTTGAATTTATCTCTAGCGTAGCGTTATGACCACATTAGAAATTAGAATTAATCTCGTTAAAAAGGGGATCAATTTATGCATTATATGGTTGATTACTTATTAAATTATCATATAAATTATACTTGTTTACGGGGCACCACACTTTATTATTCCATCCATCCATCCATCCATTTTCCACCGCTTATCCGGGGCCGGGTCGCAGTGGCAGCAGGCTGAGCAAGGAGCTCCAGGCCCCCTTCTCCCCGGCAACGTTTTCCATTTCCTCCTGGGGGACCCCAAGGTGTTCCCAGGCCAGCTGGGATATATAATCCCTCCAGCGTGTTCTGGTTCTACCCGGTGGTCTCCTACCAGTTGGACGTGCCTGGAAAACCTCCAAGGGAAGATGCGCAGGATGCATCCTGATCAGATACCCGAACCACCTCAACTGGCTCCTTCCGATGCGAAGGAGCAGCGGCTTTACTTCGAGCTCCCTCCGGATGTCTGAGCTCCTCACCCTATCTCTAAGGCCGAGCCCAGCCACCCTACGGAGGAAACTCATTTCGGCCGCTTGTATTCGTGATCTCGTTCTTTCGGTCACTACCCAAAGCTCATGACCATGGGTGAGGGTTGGGATGTAGATGGACTTGTAAATTGAGAGCTTTGCCTTCTGTCTCAGCTCCCTCTTAAACCACAACGGTCCCGTACAACGCTCGCAGCACTGCTGATGCCGCACCGATCCGCCTGTCCATGTCACGCTCCATTTTCCCCCTCACTCATGAACAAGATCCCGAGGTACTTGAACTCCTTCACTTGGGGCAGCAACTCGCTCCTAACCCGGAGGGAGCAATCCACTGTTTCCCGGCAGAGAACCATGGCCTCAGACTTGGAGGTGCTGACTCTCATCTTGACCGCTTCACACTCTGCAAACCGCCCCAGTGCATGCTGGAGGTCACGGTCTGATGAAGCCAACAAAACCACATCATCTGCAAGAAGCAGAGGTGCAATTCTGAGGTTCCCAAACTGGACACTCTCCTCACCTCGGCTGCACCTTGAGATCCTGTCCATGAATATCACAAACAGAATCGGGGACAAGGGGCAACCTTGGCAGAGTCCAACACCTACTGAGAACGTGTTTGACTTTGTGCCGAGAATGCAAACACAGCTTTCACTTTGGTTGTACAAGGCCCGGATGGCTCTTACCAACGGCCCCGGTACCCCATACTCCCTCAGTACCCCCCACAGGATCCCCCTAGGGACAAGGTCGAAAGCCTTCTCCAGGTCCACAATACCCATGTAGACTGGATGGGCAAACTCCCACGACCCCCCCAGCAACCCTGCAAGGGTAAAGAGCTGGTCCACTGTTCCACGTCCAGGACGGAATCCGCATTGCTCCTCCTTAATCTGAGGTTCGACAATTGGCCGGAGCCTCCTTTCCAGCACCCTAGAGTAAACTTTCCCGGTGAGGCTGAGCTGTCTGATACCCCTATAATTGGAGCACACCCTCCGGTCCCCCTTTTAAAAATGGGAACCACCACCCCGGTCTGCCACTCCACAGGTACTGTACCCGACATCCACGTGACACTGAAGAGGCGTGTCAGCCAAGACAGCCCTACAATGTCCAGAGCCTTCAGCATCTCATGGCAAATCTTGTCCACCCCCAGCGCCTTGCCATCGAGGAGCGTTTTGACTGACTCAGCGACCTCTGCCAGGCATATGGACGAGACTTCCCCTGAGTCTTCAGACTCTGCCTCTTCCCCTGCCTCCCCAGCTGAACACAGCCTGAGCCAAGCCCTGCTTTCCCTTTCTGAGTCGCCAAACAGTTTGCCAGAACTTCCTTGAGGCCAACCGAAAGTCCTTCTCCATAGCCTCACAGAACTCCTCCCACACCCGGGTTTTTGCTTCAGTGACCGCCGAAGCTGCAGCCCTTCTAGCCTGCCGGTACCAGTCTGCTCCCTCGGGAGACCTCTGGGCGAGCCAAGCCCGAAAGGCCTCCTTCTTCAGCTTGACTGCTTCCTTCGCTGGTGTCCACCAACGGGTTCTTGGGTTACCGCCACAACAGGCACCGACTACCTTCCACAGCTCCTAGCAGCCACCTCTGCAATTGAGGTTTTGAACATGACTCACTCAGATTCCATGTCCCCAACCTCCCCCGGGATGCACAAATAATTCTTACGGAGGTGGGAGTTGAAGACCTCGCAGACTGGGGCATCCACCAGGCATTCCCAGTTCACCCTCACTACACGTTTGGGTTTACCAGGTCTGTCTGGCAGCCTCCCCCGCCATCTGATCCAACTCACCACCAGGTGGTGATCAGTTGACAGCTCTGCTCCTCTCTTCACCCGAGTGTCCAAGACATACGGCCGCAGATCTGATGACACGACCCCAAAGTCGATCATCGATCCTTGACCTAAGGTGGTCTGGTACCACATACACTTATGAGCCACCCTATGCTCGAACATGGGGTTTGTTATGGCCAATCCATGACTAGCACAGAAGTCCAATAACAAAGCACCACTCGGATTCAGATCAGGCAGGGGGTACTTTATTATTACAAAGGGAAAATAATATAAACACATTTAAATGTAATTGATCAGTCTAATAAGAATTGGAGTTCTTGGTCCAATACATTTACTACTGTATTCACCTCTTTTTGGACAGAGGTCCATAACTCTCAGGGTCAAGGTTCTACATTCAGGATGTCTCACACAAGAAATCCGATAAATACCCAACTACTTCTTAATCAGAAAATTTATGTTTATTTATAATAACAGAATTTAAATATATAAGAAAAAGGTTGAGGTAGAAAACAAGAATTTAAGCAAGTTCAACACAAACACACACCTGGGAAGATTGTGGAATGAAATTGAGGGATTGTATTTGAAAACCCACAAAGGCTCCCTTACTCTAAACCAGCGGTCCCAACCTTTTCGGCTCACTTGAAAATCTCAAAAGTGTTTGCGGCCCACATCCGACCATAAGTAATACGGGAACCAAACAGTGCGTTCTCAGAGGACATATATTTTAACAATCATATGGATTCTCATACATACAGTGCAGTAGTGGTAAAAAAAAAAGAGGTGGGTTAAA
Organism: Zeus faber; assembly: GCF_960531495.2. Classification (NCBI taxonomy): domain Eukaryota; kingdom Metazoa; phylum Chordata; class Actinopteri; order Zeiformes; family Zeidae; genus Zeus; species Zeus faber. The sequence continues at coordinate 5,133,947 of NC_137205.1, forward strand.
AACAACCTTATATGTATGGAACTTCCATGTCACATTAGTAACGGTATCTAGTAAGTGCTGTCTGAAGGGCGCAGTGTTTTTGAAGGTAGCCTCATGACTCGTGCCAGCGCTAATAAAACTAACAATAACAGGAGCACATTAATATTAACTCACCTAATGAGAAGGCTGATATTGCATGGCAGACACCAAATGCTTGATGTCTGGCCTAAGGGGCGACAGTCTCAGGCGAAGATCTGCCTTAACATTCAGTTTATTCTTGTATTTTGTCTTCAATGCCACAAGCGCTGAAAAGCCAGTCTCACAGAGATATGTCGTCGGGAAAGGCATCAGAAATCATACAGCTATGTTGGACAGATCGGGATACTCAGAAGCAAGATGAAGCCAAAAGTTTGTCAGGTACTTCTGTGAGAAAGCCAGTTTCAATGCGCTGTCGCAGGAGAGATCCACAAGATTGTCCTTCTCTTTTGCACTCAGGCCTGCGAGGGTCTTGTGACTGTGGCTGGCGAAGGGGTTTTCAATCCAGCTGCACTGCACTTCTAGGATGGTGAAGTATTCGCACAGCTTGGTCCTCAAACCATGCAGGTGCTCTTTGACATGATTGATCAAGGTGATGGAAAGCCGCATTTCTGTCACGACCAGGGCTAGGAGAGACCCAAACACACGAAAAGGGGAGACGGGAGCCAGACAAAGGATGTTTATTAGCCCACACGGTGGAGCTGGCCGGGGGGACCCGGTCAGGTAGGGATGGAGCAGGGCTGGGCAGGGATGATGATGATGACCGGGAGGAGGGGTCCAGAATCTGGGTGGAGAGACGGGGAACCGGGCTGGATGGAGAAGGACGGACAGCCTTGGTCGACGAGTGGAAACAAGCAGGTAAACCGGGCTGGCTGGAGAGGGACGGACAGACTGGGTTGACGAGAGGAGACAAGCAGGTAAGGGGAAGACGAAACAAAGAGACACAGACTAGAAACTAGAGACTTGAAACAAGCACTAGGAACTTGGAACTAGGAATGAAGCTAGTAGCTGTACAACTCGGATAAGCTAGTTGACGGTCTGGCAAAGAATGACTGGGAAGCTGGAGACTAAATACTGTGTGGAGTGATGCAGGTAATTGATCTCAGGTGTGTGCAATTGGCTCAAGGGGGGAGCTGCAGATGAGGCAAGAGCGACCTCTAGTGGTGCTGGGAGGCCGTGGGCCTAACAATTTTTTACTTTGTCAAAAAATCAGACAGATTCTCAAACTAGTCAAAGTTGGACCGGGCAACTCACCTGGCCCACATATAAATTTTTCTTATGGTCGCTTCTATTTTATTCTGGACATTGAACATCTTCAGTTTTTCCTTAGAGGCTGAGGTTGAGTCAATTTAATTGGCTGAAAATGTCGGCCAGGTATCTCAATTCAGCCAGCCCTCAAAATCACTGAAGCGATGTGCGAGTTCAAACTTTGTGTTGAGAAAAAACACCCTCACCTCATCATGCAATTCAAAAAGTCGCATCAGTACCGCCCCAGATAATTAGCCCCGGATAAGCGGAGGAAAATGGATGGATGGCATCAGTACCTTCCCTCTTGAGAGTCACTGCCCATCTCGTCACATAAAACGGGAAATAAAGGTGATTTCAGTGGGTGGCTTTTGATGAAATTGACTCCGACCGCCTTATCTAGAATAGTCTGCAGCATTTTCTTTACAGCCAGCGCTGCTCTGTGTATACTGCAGTGACAGATGCTACGAGTGGGACCACAGCTTTCACCCAAGTGATGACTCCACTGTGCTGGCCCAGCATCACATGGGCCCCATCAGTGCTCACTCCCACACATTTGGACCAATCAATCCCGTTTGAAACTATGAACGCGTTCAGAATGTCAAAAATGGCCCAAGCAGTTGAACACGTCTGTAAAGATTTGCAAAACAGGAAATCTTCTCTTATCTCCTCATTGTTTTCATACCTCACATAGGCAAGCAGGTTTGACAGTTTGTCTGTCGAATCATCGATAAAAACGACTCTCTCGTACGCGCGTTATCAGCTGTTCTGACCTCTGTTCTCTGCTCTGCCACTTTGTCAATCCTGCGTTTGAGTTATCAGACAGTGAGATGAAGTTGATTGGTTTGCACACCTTCTCTACAAACATCACCCCCACAATCACTTTTGTGGCAGGAAGAATTAAATTCTTCCAGATTGTATGCGGCTTACCAGGCTTGGCTATGAGTCGGGAGACCCGATAGGATGCTTCTGCTGCCATTGCGTTCTCAGTGCCCACACATGACATTTCGCTGACTTTCTTCTTGCCCTGATACTCCTTGAGTTTATTATCCAAAAATTCAAGTGGCTTGGACATGTACTGTTGGTGTATTGTCTCGAGGTGACGGCGCAGTTTACATGGCTTTTGGAGCTTCATTTGATAAAATCTTGGAACACACCACGCACAGCGGTAACAGTTTGTCTTCTGTGCCTGTCCAAAAAAATCCCAATGAAAGATATTCTCCAAACCTTTCTTTTTTGTTTGACAGGCAGGACTGTCCCCCAGTCCGATGTCCCACCGGGACTTATCTTGTGGATGATTCTGGACTTCTTTCCTTTTCAGTGTGCCTGGTGCTAGCCAACTATCCATTTTGATTATCACCTCAAGTTCAAAAATTTACAGGTGCACGTCGATCGTGGTCCGGCTTGGACGTAGCACGCCCTACCATAAGTTCCTATCTATCAATGATGATGATCTATCCTGATGAACCTTCATTTTTGAAGGTTTTAAAGAAAAAATACCATGAATGATTATTTCTTTTTTTTACATTTAGAAACGCTTTTGTATTTAATAATTTTGTATTCATTTTTTCAAAAAATCTGTGTTTTGCCCATGATTTGGCGGCCCACTTGCAATGCCCATTCAGTATAGAGCAGCGATTCCGCAGCCCATAGGTTAAGAATTGAAGAATAGAAATTAAAGAGTCGCTGGACCCACACCAACATCACTTAGCCTTGAAAGTTCCAAACTTACTGATTCACAGTCCCTGGATCACGGTACCTTGGTTCCCGATGGGTAGTCTCACCTGGGGCAAGAAAGAGTATCATGGATACCACGTACGGTGGGGCCAAGAAAGGAGCGTCCACGTCGCGGCCATGGGAGTATTGATGAGATCGTCGAGATCGACTAGATCTACAAGATACTGCTAATCCTATCACCACTACAAGCAACAGTTACAAGCTACAAGCTACGCTGAAAGCTGTAAGCTACAAGCCACAAAGCTACAGAACACAAGAAAAAACATCATGCCTGGAGATAGACACAAAGGTCGATGTCGGAAACGAGGAACCTCCTCAACACCAGCATTGACAGTCATATCTGTGAACATTGAAGGGTTCTCCTCTGCAAAACCAACCATCTTAGCGGATCTATGCAACAAGCAACACTGTGATGTTCTCTGCTTGCAAGAGAGACAGAGGTAGTGAAAATAACCACCACACCATACCAGGAATGGTCCTGGCCACTGAGCGACCTCACCGGCAGTACTGCAGTGCTATATTTGTAAAAACAGGGTTAGCTATAGAAGATACAGATATGTCAGACGACCATGACATCGAAGTCCTATCCGTTGAGCTAAGCAGTGCTGTAGTAACATCTGTCTATAAACCACCACCTGTAGACTTTATATTTTCCCAGCCAATCCCCAAAGTACACAGCAAACCACAGATCATCATTGGGGCTTCAACAGCCACAGCACCCAGTGGTGCTACCCTGAAATGAACAAAGATGGAGAAGCAGTAGAGGACTGGATGGATACCAACCAACTAAGTCTTATCCATGACCCCAAGCTACCACACTTGTTTTTCAGTGCTCGCTAGAAACGTGGCTACAATCCAAACCTCACCATGGTCGCAAGTAACATCGCTGGACTGTGTAAAAAGACTGTGCTGGACCCTATTCCATCAAGCCAACACCGTCCCATTGGGATCCATATTAATGCAGCTGTAGTCCCAACCATTGTGCCCTTTAAAAGGCATTTCAACTACAAGAAAGCAGACTGGAAAGGCTTCACCAACAAGCTGGAAGAGAAAATAAAAAATATAATACCAGTTAGCAAGAACTACGACCAATTTGCTAACCTGGTGTTGAAAACTGCTCGGAAACACATCCCACGAGGCTGTAGAGCTGAATATATACCTGGGCTTTCAAAGGACTGTGCAGGACTCTATGACAACTATGTCAGCATGTTTGAAACAGATCCCTTCTCAGATGAAACATCTGCCCAAGCTGAGAAGGTGATGGAAAACATTGCCCAAGAGCGAAGCAAGACCTGGAATGCTCTTATTGAGTCCACAGACATTTCAAAAAACAGCAAGAAAGCATGGACACTTATTCATAAGCTAGGGGGTGATCCTAAAGCAACTCCTCAGCACCCAAAAGTCACTGCCAACCAAGTTGCCAACCAATTGCTCTTGAATGGAAAGAGTGGAAAAAGAGGGAAAAAGACCAAGCTGAACCGCAAGAAATACATCGAGGACCCTGTTTTTACAAGACAGCTTACTATGGAAGAGCTGGAAGGGGGAATCTCTACCCTCAAACCAGGAAAGGCAATCGGATTGGATAACATCGCAACAGAACAGATCAGGCACTTGGTCACAAGGCAAAGACATGGCTTCTACAGCTTTACAATGAGTGCTTACCAACACACAAACTCCCTAACATTTGGAAGAAAGCCCACATTATAGCACTGCTGAAACCTGGGAAAGATCCATCCACTCCCAAGAACTTCAGACCAATTGCACTTTTGAGTCATACCTACTTTTCGAACGTCTGATCCTCAACAGATTCGGCACCTTTGTTGACAAACACCTCATCCCTGAACAAGCAGGTTTCCGCCCTGGCAAGTCGACAACTAGCCAAGTACTCAACCTCACTCAGTACATCGAAGACGGCTATGAGGAAGGGATGGTAACTGGTGCGGTGCTTGTCGACACCTCAGCTGCTTATGACACAGTCAACCACAGACGTCTCCTCAGCAAGATCCTGGAGACCACAAGGGACATCCGTCTGACAGAACTGATCAAAAGCATGCTTGAAAACAGGAACTTTTTTGTTGAGCTTGGAGGAAAGAAAAGCAGGTGGCAAAGACTCAAGAATGGCCTTCCACAGGGAAGTGTGCTTGCACCACTTCTCTTTAACATCTACACCGACCAACCAAAAAGTGCAGACACTTGCCGCTTCATCTATGCAGACGACCTTGGCATAGGTGCACAAGCCACTGACTTCAAAGTTATGGAAGACATATCCCAAACACTACCTCACTCTATTCACATTCACATGCCACTTTAATTCACATGCCACTTTAATTGCACATATCTGTACATACATAGGCATATTCCCTCTATCTATTCCATTTTATTTCATTTTATATTTATTGTATTTTATTCTATATATTTTTATCTTATTATATTTTATCTTATAAGTATTCAACTTACTGTATTACCTTTTAGGAGTCAGTAAGTCGGTCTATTAGAAAGGAATTCTTTACTTTTATTTCTTTTTTTCCTAGGACATATTGTGTGCTATCACCGGGTGCGTTGCATTACATTTCACTGCATATATGTATGGAAGTATGTATAGGTATGTGACAAATAAAGTCTTGAATCTTGAATCTTGAATCTTGACAGACTTTCCAATGCTCTGGCAGAGCTAACACCTTACTATGAAGAGAACCACCTACGTGCAAATCCATCTAATACACAGGTGTGTGCCTTCCACCTGAGAAATCGTGAAGCCAACAGAACACCGAGCGCAAGCAGTGAAAGAGTCACTCGGTGGGAAGAAAGACTTGACAACCTCCCACCAGAAACAACAATGGAGCTAAAGGCGAGCGAGGCACTGCCCCCTGGAGCAGACACCAACTACACAGTGTGGAAATGCCTTAACGGACTAAGATCTGGTGTTGGACGTGCAAAAGCCACCCTTGCCAAAACGGGGACGCTGTGTGTGACTGTGGCACTGGACCACAGACCATGGAACACCTCCTGATATGTCCTCTGCTGGAACAGCCCTGCACAGCATCGAATTTAGCAGAGTTTAATGAGAAGGGACAGCAATGTGTTCAGCTGTGGCTGAACCACATCTAGCCAAGCCTTGTAACTGACTGTTTTGTGGACACGACAAGAAGACCATGTACAGTTGGTCTGGAATGTGGTGCTCGTTTGATGTAACCCAAGTGAAGTGGCTCGTCCCAAAACAATCCGCTCATGGTCCGGTCACGTCGCCACACAACGGCTGGAGGAGGTATTCTTAAAGAGTTTGTCAACCGGGCTTGGCAGAAGGTAGCAGGTAGAAATGTTTTCAAGGTATAATGCGTACCTGAGGGTCTCTGTGACTCGGCTGAGTCGCCGTGCAAAAAATAATAAATAAACGTAAAAAACAGTGTGGCAAAGCACCAGGTAATCTAGGGTACCTTAAGGTAAACAGGAGGGTCGCAAGACTGAGCGAACGGTCGGCCACTTGTTGCGTTTATCCTTTCTGGAGAGGTGGAACTGAAAATTACCTCCTTCACCAGCCATTGGTTGGGGAGTTCTCGCGAGGTTTCCCTTCATTGTGTTCATTTCAGCCACGTTGTATGGTGGTCTGCGGTCGGCAGTTTGGACAGTGCCAGGGACAAAAGTCCAAAGTTCTCAGGCGGACTGGAATGTTTCGGCTGCTTGGGGAGGTTCCGGTGCGGTCTGCTCCGGCAGCCATGATTTCACTTTCACAGAGTAGGTCAGGGAGAACTGATTTGACTCTCCGATAGCTTCCGGGGTGAATCGCGATCGTTTCCTTGTACTTCTCTTGGTTAAGCGTGGAATGTAATTAATCTAGCTATACTAACTTAATCAGTGAGGCTTGACCCTTTCGTGAATCGGTTAAAAACAAAAAGAAGGAAATAATCTAATGTTGCAAAGCAGCAAGGTTTAGTGATACAAAAAATAATAAGAAAATAAGAAAATGAAGTTCTTCAGCCTCGTAACTGGAGCAGGCTTGTTCAATAAACATTATAATGCGTGCAAACTTAAGCGATAAAGACTTGAAAAAATCTAAAAAATGTAATTAAAGAAAGTTCAGGGCCAGCCTGGAGACCCAGTGGTGAACGACTTATTTTAAACACTCGCCAGGGGAGGATGAGTTTGGATGTCTCTCCTTCTCTTTTCTTACTAGCTAATACTTTCTAACTAGGGAATGTAACTCCCTCCACGCAAAAGGCACATAGATTCACACAACACTATGTTCAGCCAATTAATGATTTCAAAACATAAACTCTTGTGATAATGTTTACATACGAACAAATAAAAAGAAAAAGAAACACATGGTTCAGACATCGGTCATCTTTCAAAACCATTCTCTCAGTAGCATAAAATTCAAGATTCAAGATTCAAGAAGTTTATTCATTACATACATATACAGTACATACTTTCATATATATATGCAGTGAAATGTCTTCGCAACACACCCGGAAATCATGCACAATATTTACTAAACCGAACATAACTAATTAATTCATGGCTAATAAGTTGATCTCTAATTGATAACTATTAAAACATAATTTCACCACTCCTAATAATACATTTGAATTTAACTTGTGTAACTTTGCCAATTTACTTTGTACAGTGATGATAATTAGATAATTTTTCATAGAAACATCAGCAGAAATAATGTACTGACAAATATTGCATTGGTTCATATAAATTCAGACTCCTTAACAGAAGAGGGATTGCAGATGCAAATTACTCTTTGATCTCCTTCCAGACGATTCTTGGAGACAAACTCACCATGGGGGGTCTGCCTTGATCAGAGGGAAGCAGGGGGAAGAAGGGACAAGGTGGTTCATTGTTTGGTTCACTGACCCTGTTGGGTTCTTGAGTGGTTTTGCCTCCTCCTGTTGATCTACTCATCGGATCTGAGTGTCCATCTGTCATGATGCAGACGATAGTTTAACACAAAGGTCTCGTGTTTGGTATTTTGTGATCAATAAGGTAAGGATGTGGGGTTACGTGTGAAACCAACGGAAAGAGAGGGGGAGTTGATCCTTTCTCAGTTGTCCATACCAGGACAACAAGTTATTTGTTATTTTGACCCCTCATCCAGTCCTAATTTGCATTTGCATTGTTTGGGAATGCTGACAAGTGTTACAGATCCTGTGACGTCATCAAGGGGTTCCCTTTTGTGAATCTCCGGGTAAGAGGGTCCGAGGCAGACAGTCCTGCTGGTTCTGCTAGACTCAAATTGTACCGAGAATTTTACTGTTTTGTGTATATTTTTTTTAATAACATTATTGACCATAGGTACTGGCATACAAGGTAATTCATCATAGCATACTCACTTACATATGGAAAATGTATTCAAGCTACAATTTATGAGCATAATTATATTAAGCCTAATCTATTTATACCAGAGATTTTTCTTAAAATTTAGTTAGTCCCTTTTAGAATATGGTGTGACCTCTGGGCCAATATCCTACTATTCTGCTTTGCATTTGTATAGCTCACAGCATTTTCATTTACATGTGAAAGCCTCCCCTGGACTAGGGACTGAGAGGGTCAACTGCCAAGCTTCTCAGGCTTGTAAAACTGCCAGAAATTAAAACCCCACGTCAACTCCTGGCAGTTCCTGGTAGTTTTCTGGGCTGCATACAAATTCAGAGAACATCCAAGCTGCACTTCCACTGCAATTTACAGTGCTGCTTAGTGACGAAAATCACACTTTTCATGCAGTGAATAGGTCGACTCATAAGGCCCTGGAATCATATGGCCCCGTCGAGTTGTCTGACAGAGCTATCTCTCTGTAAGCTGCGCCTCATTAATAGCTATTCTAGTTCTATTCTAATGTGCTGCCCTTGTGGTCTGTTGTCACAATGCAATGCCATCTGCATCTATGAAGATGATGCCGTTGTTACCGAAATGGTGACATGTTTTTCACTCGTTTTGGAAACTCTCTCCAGGCATTCCACTGGCTTTAAAACATCTGAACTTACACAAGCAAAGGATATTAATAAAATATTGGGTCAATATTTTCCTTGAACAGCCGCATTAAGGCAATATTTAATACAGGATATCTACACTGTGAAATATTACCGGAATCTATCCCTTGTCTGTCCTTCTCCTGACCTAAAACAACTGATCAATGATCCTACTTCTTTCAGGATTGATTACCGGATTTCTCTCGCTGTCTCACACCGTGCTTCATAAATAAAAATATTAAATAAAAAACATATTGCTGTTGTCAGATGAAAGCCTCATAACTGAATTTAGTGATTTTCCACTTTGTTCCACATAAATCAACAGTTCAACATTTTGTGAGACCTGGGTCGACAGGGTGTGTTCAAAAAATGTTAAAAAATTGAAAAATTAACCGTTTTAACCCCTTCAATCAAAAAGGTTTATCTTTTATATACCCTTAACAGTAATTTTCCAAAACAAAGCAGCTGCTTGGCGCCGGCACACTACTTGGCGCCGCCCCTTGTGGTCGCCTGCGCAAACACTCCTTGTGATTATGCACATTTTAGTATTTTTTCACATCACTATGTCCATCAAAAACTCATCGGCAGTGATCTCGTACGACCGCGATGCACTCATGGATATAAAAAAACTCCTTGAAAGAACAATTTCGGGATATTTTATGCCCTAATCTGGAGTGGCTGGTGGAGATTTTACATGCCAACACTTTCAACAAAGAAAATAGCAACAACAATGCCGAAGGAGGAAGCACCGTGGTAGACGAGGTGACATTCGGATCAGAATGAGGACGCAACCTTACCGTCCACCTCTGCCTAGCATCCTTCTTGCCAATGTCCAGTCCCTGGAAAACAAGATGGATGACCTTCAAGCGAGGATTACATTCCAACGGGATACGAGAAACTGCTGCGTCCTCTGCCTGACCGAGATATGGCTGAACGCGCTTGTGCTGGACCACGCCATTCGTCCAGCCTTCTCAGTATTCCGCACTGACAGAACGGGGGAGTTGGGGAAATAAAAGCGTGGAGACGTCTGTCTCATGACTAACAGCAGCTGGTGTAACCCCAACAACATTAAGACTCTCTCCCGCTCCTGCTCGCCAAACTTGGAACAGCTGACCACCTCATGCCGTCCATTCTACAGCACTATCGGACCTTTATCATGTGTTGTGCAGACTTCAAAACACATCTTGATGCGGCTGTGATGGTGACTGGGGACTTTGAAAAAGCGAACGTTGAAAAAGTTCTGCCTAATTTCCATCAACACATCACGTGTGCCACGAGGGGAGATAAAACGGGCCCAGATGGCATATCTGGGTGAGTACTGAAGACCGGTGCTCACCAGCTATCCCCAGTGCTCACTAGGATATTCAACGCCTCCCTGGCCCAGTCGGTGGTCCCGTCCTGCTTCATGAGGTCCACCGCCATCCCTGTGCTGAAGATCACCTCTCCAGCCTAGCCTGGTCACAAAAGTGCTTCGAGAGGCTGATTTAGGATTACATCTGCGCCTCCCTCCCCTGACCATTGACCCGCTGCAATTTGCATACCGGCCAAACAGATCCATGGATGACACGGCCTCCCAGGTACAGCACACCACGCTCACACACCTGGATGGCTGGAAGGGGGGCTATGTGAGATTGCTGTTCATTGACTACAGTTCAGCTTTCAATACCATAGTCCCCACCAGACTGGCTGTCAATCTGCGGGAGCTGGGACTGAACACTCCGCTGTGTGCCTGGATCCTGGACAACCAGGCCCCAGGTGGTTAGGGTGGGGAGGCACATGTCCAGCACCCTAACCTTGAACACAGGATCCCCCCAGGGCTGCGTCCTCAGCCCCCTACTGTACTCCCTGTACACACATGACTGTGTGGCCAGGTCTAGCTCCAACACCATCATCAACATTGCTGACGACACCGTCATAGTAGGCCTGATCACCGACGACAATGAAAAGACCTTCCGTGAGGCAGTGGCTGACCTGTTACTCTGGTGCCAGGACAACAGTTTCCTCCTGAACGTCAGGAGGAAGCTGTCTAAGGAGCTGTCTAAGGAGCTGATTGTGGTCTTCAGGAGAGGATTACAACCGAGGCATTCACCGTTGGTGATTAACGGGATTTCTGTCGACAGGGTGAACAGCTTTAAGTACCTGGGAGTCCACATCACGGAGGACTTAACATGGACTATACATACAGACACTCACTGGTGAGAAATGCGAGGCAGCGTCTTTACCACCTCAGGCAGCTGAAGAAATTCAGGGTCATGGTGAGGATCCTCAAGTCCTTCTACTCTGGAGCAGTGGAGAGCATCCTGACAGGCAACATCACTGCCTGGTTTGGGAACTGTACGGCTCAGGACAGGTGGGCCCTGCAGAGGGTGGTGCGTTCAGCCAAATGCACCACTGGAACTACCCTCCCTCCACTGCAGTACTTAAACATAAGGAGGTGTAGTAGCAGAGCCCGCAGGATCATGAAGGATCCTCACCACCCCAACAACAGACTGTTCCAGCTGCTGCGGTCGGGCAAGTGCCTCCGCAGTCACACTGTGAGAACAGAGAGATGGAGATGGAGTCTTTTCCCGCAAGCCATAATGCTGAACTCACCAGGGGGCCTTACTGAGACACACACATAGGCCTTACTTTGCATTTTGTTCTGTTACTGTATTGCGGTGCCGCACTGTTGTATAACTGTACTGTATATCTCAACACACACTACCTTTCTTTATTCACATGCCAGTTTACTGCACATGTCTGTATATACAGTACATATAAGTCTGTTCCTCAATTCCAATGAAGTTGGGACGTAAATAAAAACAGAATACAATAATTTGCAAATCCTTTTCAATCTATATTCAATTGAATACACTACAAAGACAAGATATTTCATGTTTAAACTGATAAACTTTATGTTTTTTTTTGCAAATATTCACTCATTTTGAATTTGATGCCTGCAACACATTCCAAAAAAGCTGGGACAGGGGCATGTTTACCACTGTGTGACATCACCGTTCCTTTTTACAACACTTAATAAGCGTTTGGGAACTGAGGACACTAATTGTTGAAGCTTTGTAGATGGAATTCTTTCCCATTCTTGTTTGAGTTACGACTTCAGTTGCTCAACGGTCTGGGGTCTCCGTTGTTGTATTTGGCACTTCATAATGCGCCACACATTTTCAATGGGAGTCTGGATTGCAGGCAGGCCAGTCTAATACCTGCACTCTTACTACGAAGCCACGCTGTTATAACACATGCAGAATGTGGCTTGGCATTGTCTTGCTGAAATAAGCAGGGACGTCCCTGAAAAAGATGTTGCTTGGATGGCAGCATATGTTGCTCCAAAACCTGTATGTACCTTTCAGCATTAATGGTGCCTTCACAGATGTGCAAATGACCCATGCCATGGGCACTAACACACCACCACACCATCACAGACGCTGGCTTTTGAACTTTGCGCTGATAACAATCTGGATGGTCCTTTTCCTCTTTGGCCCGGAGGACACAACGTCAATGATTTCCAAAAACAATTTGAAATGTGGACTCGTCAGACCACAGCACACTTTTCCACTTTGCGTCAGTCCATCTCAAATGAGCTCGGGCCCAGAGAAGCCGGCAGCGTTTCTGGCTAACACCCAGAAACGCTGCCGGCTTCTCAAGAGCCATATTATGGCTTTCGCTTTGCATGGTAGAGTTTTAACTTGCACTTGTAGATGTAGCGACAAACTGTGTTAACTGACAATGGTTTTCCAAAGTGTTCCTGAGCCTACGTGGTAATATCCTTTACAGAATGATGTCGGTTTTTAATGCAGTGCCGCCTGAGGGATCAAAGATCAATTCAATGTTGGTTTTCGGCCTTGCCGCTTAGATGCAGAGATTTCTCCAGGTTCTCTGAATCTTTGATGATATTATGGACTATAGATGATGAAATCCCTAAATTCCTTGCAATTGTGCATTGAGAAATGTTGTTCATAAACTGTTGGACTATGTGCTCACGCAGTTGTCCACAAAGTGGTGAACCTCACCTAATCCTTGCTTGTGAAGGACTGAGCCTTTCGGGTATGCTTCTTTTATACGCAGTCATGACACTCACCTGTTTCCAATTAACCTGTTCACCTGTGGAATGTTCCAAATAGGTGTTTTTTGAGCATTCCTCAACTTTCCCAGTCTTTTGTTGCCCCTGTCCCAGCTTTTTTGGAATGTGTTGCAGGCATCTAACTCAAAATGAATGAATATTTGCAAAAAATTATAAAGTTTTTTCAGGTTGAACATTAAATATCTTGTCTTTACAGTGTATTTAATATATAGGTTGAAAAGGATTGGCAAATCATTGTATTCTGTTTTTATTCACGTTTTACACAACGTCCCAACTTCATTGGAATTGGGGTTTGTATTTTTATTTTGTATTCCCACTCAGTAATATTACCTTTTACTCATATGTTGTTCTATTTACTAACTAAATTACGTTTTAGGAATCAGTTAGTTCAGTTAGTTTAGTTAGTTAGTAATTATTTGATATTGTTTCAGTTAGTACTTATTGTGCATAATCTCTGGGTGCGTTGCAATGACATTTCACTGCATATATGTATGCTCGTATGTATATGTGTATGTGATAAATAAACATCTTGAATCTTGAATCTTAAGTCTTCAGATTACTCAGCATTATGTGTGTGTCTTTACTTATTTTGGGAGGCTTTTAACAACATTGTGTGTTGACCAAACTGGAAGGCAGTTTGTTTGTGTGTGTGTGTGTGTGTGTGTGTGTGTGTGTGTGTGTGTGTGTGTGTGTGTGTGTGTGTGTGTTTGTACTGGAGTTGTGTGTGTGCCCAGAAAAGACAGAGAGAGAGAGATAAATTAATATGCAAAAAGGAAGGGGGTGGCGGGCAATGAAAAGATGAAGGAAGTGAATAATGTAGTGCAGAGTAGGGACACATACGACCCAGGACAGGAGTGGTGGCAACAGGAGTGTGAAATGGGAAAGTTGGAGTCATGAAAAAAAATAGACATTCCAAAAAAGAAAAATATATAATATATAATATTAGATTGATTAGTTGTTCATAGATCAAAACCCGACAAAATCGTTCTCCAAAGAGGGGAATTGGTGACGGTATTGTAAAAAAATAAAAATAATAACAACAATAAGAAAAGAAGAAAATAATTAATTAATAAATGTTTTTTTTAAATCATTTTTTATTGTTATAATAATAATAATAAATATAAACATGGAATGGACCCTTATTAATCAATCCTTATAATTACAATCAATAAATACATAATAATAATAATAATAATAATAATAATAATAATAATAATAATAATAATAAAAAAAAATGTAATATTGTTATTTCTCATGAATTTTGGAAACTGAACAACGGCAGAAGTTACAGACAAGGTTACGTCTCATTTGAACTGGTGTGTCAAACATCTCGTGGTTCAACTTTCATCAAAATCAATCCACAGACGGAGGAGAAATTAGTGAAAAACAGCCCAAATTTGACCCAAATCACAGCTGGGCTAAGTCATCGAAACCCAAAGTATCTACAACAGGGCTAAAACTGTCTGGAACACAACAATAACAGAATTTATGAACACGGTTGAGCTGTCGTTTAAACTGGTATGTCACAAGCATCTTGTGGTTTAAATTTCATCCAAATCGATCCACATACGGAGCAGAAATTAGTGAAAAACCAAACAAGTTCAGCTGGTCCTGCTTGACTGACATGCTACTATTCGTCAACAAAATGAACAAGATGAGATTTACAGTCAGACGCTTTATGACGTCATTATACTATTTACTATAAATGTGCAGGTTCTGACTCAGAATATATATTCGGACCATGTCCAGTGTGCGGTGTAGACTCCGTTGCTCTGTAGCTGTTTGAGATTACAAACTCGACAAATTATGCATTTACGTGTATATTTATGTACTTTCTTACCTGGTAGATGTCTGTGTATCTGTTCGATTGAAAATTAATCTATTTGGCTTCCTTACGTTGCCCCATTCATGAAAAAATACGAAAAAAAAGTAGTCCACAAAAACTCATGACCACGTCGAGTCGAGTCCCCTCGAACGTACGACTGAGTGATGCGTTCAAGATCCAGCAAGCCGCGGGAAAAATAGAAGCTGCGCAATCCTAATTTCTCACAGAAATAACACAATGTTTTTCGTATTTCATGGAAACAAAACTTATTGAAAATGTAATCAAATGTGATTCACAAAAAAAGTCACTGCTACCGACTGCTATCGTACATCTCCGTAAATACATACATCTACGTAAAAACGTCACAATTGACGCACACGAGACACAGCGTCACCTACGTCACTGATACTGCATATGAACTTACATACAACAAGGTAAGTTATAACAACAACAAACTTTTGTTTAAAGACTAAAATAAATAGTTGTTAAGAAAAAACATGTATAAACCTTCGCCAACCTAAATGAAAAGGCACAAGTTGTTAAGTATTGACAAGTTCTTCCATAATAATTCTAAAGCACAATTAATGTGAAAGTTTCATAAATGTTGTCTCCGTTACAATATAGACAAGTAATCTATTAAACTGAATTCTCCAATTGTAGATTCTTAACAGAAAAAATACAATGAAGTTCTAATTAAAACTAACATTTATTTATCATGTTTATGAAATAACATGCATTTATTATTATTGTTATGTAAAGTCATTACAAAGTTTGTTTTTGTCCCAGATGCTGAAAAATAGCAAAAGCGAACGTCGGCGTTGGCGTATTTGAGAATACATAACGTGGTATAAGGATGTAGAATTTAACAATGGATTGAATCATTCTCTTTACAAATTTGAAACAGATCCATAACCCACAAACAACGATATTGAATCTATGTGCATTGATAATTTTGAAAATGCAGATTTAAGTTCAGAAGATAAAAATATTGATGAAACCTTAACTGATAAACAACAACATGGTATGTTTATGGACACATGTTTAGTTCAAGTTCAAGTTCAAGAGATTATTTGTCACATACATATACATACGGTCATACATATATGCAGTGAAATGTCATGACACCCGGTGATTACGCACAATAAGCTCTATAAATACTAAAAAATACCAAAATGTGCGTAATCGCCACAAGGTGCTCGCGCAGGCAGCCGCAAGGGGAGGCGCCACAATCGCGATTCTGGGTCCTATAATTATATAATAGAATTGTATTTGGGAACTGTTCTATTGTGTCTCGGGGGCATGAGTGGGTGCTGCTCTGTGGGCTTGTGGCTTCTCTGCCGGTTTGTGGATCTTCTGCTGCTGCGGTACTTTGGGCTTACAGAATCAGAATCAGAATCAGAAATACTTTAATAATCCCAGGGGGAAGTTACTTTAAATTACTATTACTATAAATTACTTTAAATTACTACAACAAGTTGATATTGTACAGTAAGTATTAGAGCATCACTTTGATGACATTTTGTCTGTAGCACCAGCAGAAGGGAACAACCCTGTACCATTATTGGCAGATGAAACCAATGAAGTGAAATGTTTCCCAATTCTTTTCCCAAACAACAATGGGAACGTTTCATATGTGTCGTCACCCAAGTTTGATTCACACTGATCTACGTTTGTATCAGGAAATATTGATAAAACTTTACAAACTGACCAAAAATTTGAGAACATTGGCGTAACATTGAGAACACAGTCACTTTGTGACATCATAAACCAATGCTATATAAATCCACGGTTTGTCTCGCAGTGGTCGTAAAAATCTGAAAATT
>NC_137205.1:5155638-5200638 GCF_960531495.2 Zeus faber
AAATACAGATTAACTCTGTCTTAGATGCAATGGCATACAAATACCAAATACCAACAAATACCATGTGTTGTATGCCCAGCATGCTAAATAAATAAAAATAATAAAATAAAATACAATAATATATTATTTTATATTATGCTGAAAAAAAATTTAATGAATGAATGAATGAAGGGAACCAACTTAATACGGCCTGGGTAGAACCCATCCTTTAGCTTGTCTTTGTCCAATTAGTGGCCAGACAAGTGGAAGGGAATGAATAATAAAAAAATAAATAAATAAATAAACAAACAAAAAAATAAATTAATAAAAAAATATATATAATAAAATACATCAAATAAATAAATATATGGAGGAATCCATTCACTTCTGTTGGAATTCCTATCTTCCACAATTTTTGGACCCCATTCTTAACACAGAAAGTCTCAAATAGTTCTTATAGTTTTATTTTATTATTAAGAATTGACCAGCCTAGAATTGTGCAACTGAAAGGAGTCTGTGAGGCGATTCAGCTGTGTTTCCGCTATCGCTATCTACTCTTCACTCAACACTTCACATTTTAGAGTGCACTGTTGTTGACAAAAATATGATTTTGAAGACGATATCATCATCGATTGTTTGCAGTGTAGGATCTCCCATATTTACTGACCCCAAAATCCCAGGAATGCAAAATAACATTACTATTGACTGTAAACGTGTCAAAAATGTAATCCAATCGAATGAATCCAGATAAAGAAGCCGTGCCGTCCATTCCATTCTTGCAGCAGCGGACTCCTGTGTATGTGGAGATGAAAATCAAAGTTGCCAAGATGAAACATTAGCTCCAGCGGTAGAGGCCCGATGGTCTCCCTTTCAAAAAGAGGGTATCTGGTTTTCAGCCGTTTTGACGGGTGCTGTCGACGGAAGGCCGTGCTCCAGAAATCTAGACGTGCTCTTGGTTCGGCTGTCGATTAGGGGTCGTATCAGTTTTCTCAGACGTGACCCAATGTGAAGGGCTCGTTCTCCGACCTCGACTCCCCCAGAGCTTTCGCTAATTTCTTTAATTACTTTGAAACCGCAGTGGGAACAGCAGGCCATCCCGAGGCTGCTTCAGATCAGTAGCTCGGCCTTAATGACACCTATTGCGGTCGTTGTTTTACGTTGAAAGATATCGATTTATATAGGAAATTGCAGTGTCAGCAACAGCTCAAATAAAAAAGTCAGCAAAAAGAATAAGAAAGCAATGGAAAAAATTGATTAAAATACATTTTATATAAATAAAATAAAGAAAATGGCACCATATGTAACATGTGGAAATATATAATTAAATCTAGCAGTTGACTGTACACAATAAAATATGAAAATATACACTAAACCTAAAGATAAACAACAAAATATATGGCCTAAAAAATAACAGAAAAACGATAACAAATAAATACTAAAACCCAGGAAAATGTGTTCATATACCATAATGAATTACTGTAAATAAAGCTCGCAGTGAACCAGAAGGATGAACCTTACATGAGAAAAAATATATAAATAATAATAATAATAGTAATAATAATAATAATAATAATAATAGTAATAATAATAATAATAATAATAATAATAACAACAATAAAACAACAACAACAATAATAATAATAATTCTAATTCTAATTCTAATTCTAATAATAATAATGGTAATGTACAATTAACCTAATGACAAAAAGTAAAAAGAAATGGACTAAAACAAATCGAAAATAAATCTAAATGAAATATGTGAATGTCACTGCATTGTTAATATTATTAGTTTATAAACCAAAGTTAAAAACTCATTGTCGCAATAGCTTCCAATACAAAATGTAGAGTTTGTGTGTTGGTTTAATTATTTCAGTTGACGCACGGTAGATCTAAAAATATGATGATAACACCAAATCATCTCAAATTTATTTTGATGTAGTGATGACGTATTTTTCATTTTTTATTATGTTCCCCTCTTTTTGGAAATATAAATAAAATTGGAAATACAAATAAAATTGAAAATATAGTTTGAACCTAAAAATATATACTAGAAGATAGAGAACTTGGAAAAAAGATAAGAGCACAGCTTTTTGTTATACAGAACCACCACCAATCCCCCTCTTTGGAGAAAGATCTTACCATCACCGGTCAATAAGCAACTAATCATCACCACTCCTCCGAGAGGGGAAAGAGAATCACCACGGGTGAGACCAATAAACATAGAGACAAACAACAATATGAACGTGACAAAACAAAAACATAGACACACCCACAAGTTCAAGTTCAAGTTCAAGAGACTATTTGTCACATACATACACATACGGTCATACATATATGCAGCGAAATGTCATGACACCCGGTGATTACGCACAATAATCTCTATAAGCTCGAAAAATATGAAAAATACTCATATGTGAGTAATCGACACACGGTGCTCGCGCAGGCAGCCACAAGGGGCGGCGCCGCAATCGTGATTCTGGGTTCTATAATTATATAATAGAATTAATCGTCCAGATTGTTACTAGTATCTATTCCAACTGTACACCACAATACCGCAACCCCAGAAACCCCAGTGCTTAATCAATGTGTGCTTGTTTGTGTATGCATTTAAAATTGTGGGGGGTGCCTTCCAAGCATATCGAACCCGAGTCTCTCGCAACCCTCCTGCCCTGCAAACCTTGGTCTGGTGGTGTGTTGTTTGGAGTAAGATTTGTTACGGTGTATATGTGTTTTAAGTTGTATGAGTGTTATTATTGCAGGACAGTGAAGCACTTGAAGGCAGGGCACGGCAAGGGAGGAGCATGACACCCACATACCTCGCACCGCACCTGTCCTGTATGGTGTATGTACTGTGTTTGAGTTCTATATACAGTATAGAATATATATAGAATATATATATTATAAAAAAAAATTTTTAAGTGCCATATAAATACACACATACAAGTGTCTTTATTATTATTATTATTATTATTATTATTATTATTATTATTATTATTATTATTAGTAGTAGTAGTAGTAGTAGTAGTAATAGTAGTAGTAGTAGTAGTAGTATTATTATAACAACAAATCCCCACCAATGTCTTCTTTAACACTCCTTATCTTTACCTGTGTGCAGAGTTGATAAACTGATTGGAAGTCCGTGGGCTCTGCGACGGGCGGTGTAAATTTAGCCTCGCGCGGAGGTGGCAGCGCTGTCTATTTACGAACCTACCTGTCCCTCGGTATGTGGGCACATCGGCTCCTGATGCAGGGAAAGCAGCTTACTGCATGTAGGCCTGGTCTGAAAGGCCTTCTTCTCAACACACACACACACACACACACACACACACACACACACACACACACACACACACACACACACACACACAAGTGACTGTGGGGCCAAACCCAAGGACTTTGAGTGAATATCGGGCTGCTGGAATTTCTGTTATTTAGATAAGATACAACTTTATTAATCCCTGGGGGGAAATTCCAGTGTCACAGCAGCGAAAAAAACCCAGTGCAAGTCAAGAAATGGATAAGAGATAAGATGGTGATATGAGAAATAAAATATAACACAAAAAAATAACCTCTATCCACAGAGTTAGCATGGAGTAGCACTACTCTAACTAGTAGCAGTCAGCCACGAGGGAGTTGTAGTGAGTTACGCAGTACTTATATTTTAGTTATTAGTTGCTATTCCAGAAGTTACTCGTAGCTATTTTAGTTTTACAAGTCAAAATGTATTAGAGAGATAGCTTATTAATGAGATTCTAGTAACTACTCCAATTGTTACTAGTAACTAGTCACCATTTGGACGATTTTGTCATTGACTCATATAGGGCTCCGGGTATAAGATATTAGATATTTCCTTCCAACTAGAATCTATTCCTGATTGGTACTCGTATCTATTTCAATTTTAGTAGTTACTATTAACTGAGTACTAGTACTTATCATTAGTGACTAGTCCCTTTTCTAGCTGTCACAAGTAAAATGGTTTGTTTTACCAGTAAGTAAAAGTAAAAGTAAGTATTTTTTACACGTCAAAACAGCTTGTTGATAGTTTAATTTAAAACGTCACATGTCAAAATATATATCTTGCTAACAGCAACAGTAACAGTAACAGCAAGTAAAGGCACTGGTAATGAATGACTAGCACTAGTACTGAACTAATGAATAAGTACTAGGACTCAATTAATGGTGTACAATTGGAATAGATACTAGTAACAATCTGGACAATTAATTCTATTATATAATTATAGAACCCAGAATCAAGATTGTGGCGCTGCCCCTTGCGGCCACCTGCGCGAGCACCGCGTGTCGATTACGCACATTTGAGTATTTATCGTCTTTTTCGAGCTTATAGAGCTTATTGTGCGTAATCACCGGGTGTCATGGATTGTCTGAAAATACTATTAAATACCAAAATGTGCGTAATCGACACAAGGTTCTCGCGAAGGCAGCCGCAATGGGAGGCGCCACAATTGCGATTCTGGGTTCTATAAAGTGATGCCTATAAAACAATCTAGACAGGAAGTGCGTGTGTGTGTGTGTGTGTGTGTGTGTGTGTGTGTGTGTGTGTGTGTGTGTGTGTGTGTGTGTGTGTGTGTGTGTGTGTGTGTGTGTGTGTGTGTGTGTGTGTGTGTTGAGAAGAAGGCCTTTCAGACCAGGCCTACATGCAGTAAGCTGCTTTCCCTGCATCAGGAGCCGATGCGCCCACATATAATCTCTTGAACTTGAACTTGAATAGATATTACTCTGAGGCAAATTTTTGATAACTGAAACACGGAGCCCCATGGGATTAAATGACAAAACTGTCCAAATTGTTAATAGAAACATTACAATAGTTATTAGTAACAATTTCAATAGTTACTAGTATCTGATAAATACGTACTAGTACCTAATACATGTTGATTAGTAAAACTAAAATATTTACTTGTAACAGATTTAATAGCAACTAGTAACTAAAATATAAGTGCAAGTGACTTTTAAAAAGTGACAAGGTCGTTCTATGGATTAAATGTTAAAACGGCTTGTCATACAAAACTGAGTTACAGGCGGTGTCGATACAGTGATAACAGCAGTAGCATGACAGTAGCGGTAGCATTCCAATGTATTTAACAAATGAAAAAGGTTGAAGTGAAACATTCCCTTCATTCTGCTGGAACGCTTGAGACTTCCAACTATATGATTTGTCATCCCCCCCCCACCACTGCCATCAAGGGAGTGTTGCAGTAAATTCCGCGTTTCGACCAGTGACACCAGTTCCGCTCAGCGGAGGCTGTAGGCGAGCAGAACGCAAATGAAGTTTCCCTTATGAACACACACACACACACACACACACACACACACACACACACACACACACACACACACACACACACACACACACACAACAGACATACACAAACAACACCTAGTAGTCAATTATGCAAGGCGTTCCGGATGCAGCCGCTCAGCAGATGCACCGTATATTCTTCTCGCTGTAGCTTGGGAATATGATGTGGGAGCGAGGCCGGAGTGACTTGTATTAATGGCGGGAGCCTCTGCCGAGTGGGCTGTGGCATTCCAATTAAAAAGGAAAAGGGACAGGACCGGAGACGCATGCGGCCGGTCTCACGGCGGACTGAGAATCAATGCGCAGCATTTCCATAACCCGGCACAGGCGAGTGGATTACTTCAATGTGATACGGAAGTAAAAGTATTGTTTCTTTGAGGTGAGTCAACAACTTTGGTAAGAGTAGGAATGTTTTGGGTGAAATCGCACCAGTTAGGTTTAGTATATTGAATGTTTGCAAAATATAGATAGATCATACCTAGATCATAGCTCTTTAAAAGGGTTCCTTTCCCCCTAACCAGCCTTCTCAGTGCAAAAAGCCAATTCGACATGGCGTAAACAATCAGTTGCATCAAGGTCTGCCACATAATTTATATATGAAACCACAGCAGCTATGTCTCAGAGCCAAAAAACTGTTAGAGGAAGAGTTTTTCCAATCTACAAAACCGTAATTTGTCATGTGAAAGGAAACTCAGAATTTCAGAACCGTTCAACCATTGACTAAAATTTAAAAACCAAAAAGCAGATTTAAAACAACTCCAGGGATATAATTATAGAGAAGCACAGATATGGGGAAGGGTACAAGACCATCTGAAAGGCAAAGAACCTCAACAGTACCTGTGAGCTCAGTGCAGTCCATTCTACAGAAGTGGGAAAAGCCACAATGCTGGGGTCCGGCCACAGGGGGAGTATGTTATGGAGATGTTTTCCAGTAGCAAGGACTGGAAGTCTGTTCAAGGGTGATAGGAAGATAGATCGTGCACAGTAAAGAGATCATGCTCCCCTCTGCCAGGAAGCTTCAACTGGAGAGGAAGTTGGTCTTTTAGCAGGATAGCGACCAGAAACACACGGACAAAGTAACAGTGAAGTGGCTTAAAATGAAGATGATGTCCTGGAGTGGCTTGACCTTAACCCCATCCAACACCATCTGAGATCAGACCTCAAGATTGTTGCCCTCCGCAACTCAACTGGCACAGCTTTTCTTGCCGTCAAGAATCGCAAATCTTGCTCCGATTCTGCTTGCGTTTTGTGAGATTAAGACTTGATCCAAAAAGACTAGTGGCTGTGTTAGCTGTGAGAGGCGGTTCAAACAGTTGCTGAACAAGGGGAATGAATACTTAGAAATTGTTTGAGAGTTTTCAGTATCTGTACTGCTTAGAATCACATCAAAAATCGATCACTTGGGGAGTCTGTGGGAGGCAGTGTCCCAAGGGAAGCAGAAAGTGTCGACCCATCGCTAAAGGAAACCTACGACATGAGCTATGACCTATGAGACAGTTATTCAATGGTCCAATAAAAATGTGACACACCAACAACGCCAATACTGTCAACCAGGTATCTCTGACTCCTGTCCAGTCTATTTACAAGAACGTGAGCCGGTCTCTCAGCTTGCCAACTGGAAAAGGGTTAGCGAGTCAGAAGCCCGGTAAAAGATAAACAGTCATTTATTCTTCTTCTCTCGCCTTTGGCTGCTCCCGTTAGGGTTCGCCACAGCAAATCATCTGCCTTTAATATCTTCTGTTCTGCACATCTTCCTCCCTTACACTGACCGCCTGCATGTCCTCCCTCACCACATCCATAAACCGTCTCTTTAGCCTTCCTCTTTTCCTCTTGCCTGGCAGCTTCATCCTCAGCATCCTTCTCCCAATGTAACTCTCATCTCTCCTACACCACATGTGTCCTAACCATCTCAATCTCACCTCTCTCACTTTTCCGACAAACTGTCCAACCTGAGCTGTCCCTCTAATGTACTCATTCTTAATCCTGTCCATCCTTGTCACTCCCAATGAAAATTTCAACATCCTCAACTCTGCCACATCCAGTTCAGCCACCTGCCTTTTTGTCAGAGCCACCACCTCTAAACTGTACAACATTAGCTGGTCTCACTACCATTACATTACATTACATTACATTTAGCAGACGCTTTTATCCAAAGCGACTTACAATTGTTCAATCACTGACGGACGCAGCCATCAGGAGCAATGAGGGGTTAAGTGTCTTGCTCAAGGACACTACAGCATGCTAGCAGGAGGAGCCTGGGATCGAACCAGCAACCTTTAGATCACTAGACCACCAGCTCTACCGCCTGAGCTACCACTACCGTCCTCTAGACCTTCCCCTTCACTCTTGCTGGAACCCTTCTGCCACAGATCACTCCGGACACTATTCTCCAACCACTCCACTCTGCCTGGAATCTCTTCTTAACCTCTCTCCCGCAGTCTTTGGATGGTCGACCCCAAGTACTTGAACTCATTTGCCTTCTCCACCTCCACTCCTTGCATTGTCAGCTTTTTGCCACCCTCCCTCCCGTTCAGGCACATGTATTCTGTCTTACTCCTGCTGACTTTCAGGCTCGCAGGCTCTCCTCAGCCTGCGCCCTACTCTCCCTACAGATCTCAATGTCATCCGCAAGCATCATAGTCCACAGAGACTCCTGCCTGATTTCATCTGTTTACCTGTCCATCACCATTGCAAACAAGAAAGGGCTCAGAGCTGATCCTTGATGCAATCCCACCTCGATTTTGAATGCCTTCATCACGCCTACTGCACACCTTACTACTATCTGACTGCCCTCATACATATCCTGTACCACTCTTACATACTTCTCTGCCACCCCCGACTTCCTCATGCACTTCCTCACACTTCCTCTCTCGGCACCCAATCATACACTTTCTCTATATCCATAAAGACACAGTGCAACTCCCTCGGGCCTTCCCTGTACTTTTCCATCAGCATTCTTAAAGCAAACATTGCATCTGTAGTATTCGTTCCTGCCATGAAACCATACTGCTGCTCACTGATCCCCACCTTTCCTCTTAACCTAGCCTCCACTACCTTTTCCCATAGCTTCATGCTGGGGCTGATCAACTTTGTTCCCCTGTAGTTACTACAGCTCTGTGTGTCTCCCTTATTCTTGAAGATGGGTACCAGTACATTTCTTTTCCACTCCTCCGGCATCCTCTCCCTTTTCATGATGGTGTTAAACAGTCTCGTTAGGAACGCCACTGCCATCCCACCTAAACATTTCCATGCTTCCCCAGGTATGTCATCTGGGCCAACTGCCTTTCCAATCTTCATCTTCTTTAATGCTGTTCTCACCTCATGCTTGTTAATTTGCTGCACTTCTTGATCCACTATCCCTACATCATCCACTCTTCTCTCCCTCTCATTTTCTTCATTCATCAACTCCTCAAAGTACTCCTTCAACCTGCTCAACACACTCTCCTTACTAGTCAGCACATTCCCATCATTATCCTTCATCACCCTAACCTGCTGTACATCCTTCCCAGCTTGGTCCCTTTGTCTTGTCAATCGGTACAAGTCATTTTCTCCTTCCTTACTGTCCAACCCCTCATACAACTCGTCGTATGCCTTTTCCTTTGCCTTTGCCACTTCTCTTTTAACCTTGCACCGCATCAGCTTGTACTCCTGTCTACTTTCTTCATTTCTCTGACAATCCCAATTATTCTTCGCCAACCTCTTCTGCTCTTTGCTCTCCTGTACTTCCTCATTCCACCACCAAGAGTCCTTGTATTCCTTCCTCTTCCAAGTACCTTCTTGGTCGCCTCCCTCCCTCCCTCCATCTGGTAACTGTTCATTCCCACCTATTGCCGGCCTTACCTCTACCGCTTTGCAGTCACTAATATCTTTCAGATTGTACCACCTGCATAAGATGTAGTCCACCTGTGTGCACCTTCCTCCACTCTTGAATGTCACCCTGTGTTCCTCCCTCTTCTTGAAATACGTATTCACAACAGCCAATTCTATCCTTTTGGCAAAATCCACACCATCTGTCCTTCCACATTCATCTCCTTGACTCTCGTCACTTCCAAAGCACTCTTGACATATTCTTCCTTCAAGACTATCCCTACCCCATTTCTCCTGCCATCCCCTTCCACCTGGTCTCTTGTACACATCTACCTTCCTTCTCTCCATCATGTCAGCCAACTCTCTGTCTTTACTCTTAATTGTGCTGACGTTCAAAGTTCCTACTCTCAACTCTACTCTCCTACCCTTCTTCCTCTCCTGCTGTCTCCAGACACGCCTTCCCCCTCTTCTTCTTCCCTCGGCCAACAGTTGCACAATTTACACTGCCACCCTGTTGGCTAACGGCACCAGTGGCGGTCATTGTTAACCAGGGCTTCAACCAATCTGGTATGGAAATCAGATTTGTTGTCTGCATGTTTGATTTGGCATGGTTTTTACGCCAAATGCACTTCGTGACGCAACCCTCTCTATCCATCCAGGCTTGGGACTGTCACTGATGATACACTGGCTTGTGCACCCCCAGTGGCTAGATTTAAACAGTAATTTATTAATGGTTTCTAAAAATATACCAACCCTACCAAACGTCCTAGAGAGACCAACAGAACCATTCATCTGTCCCTAATCAACAGCTACCCCCCTGCCCATCTCTCTCCTCTCTCGCTCTTGCGTGCACTCTCTGTCTCTCTCAATCTCAACACTACCAGCACAACCGGTTTCGTCCAAAGCCTCAAGGGCCCTTCCTTCGCCCGATAGCCTGCGCTGCATATCGAGCGGAACGGGCCGTTTGTCTCACTCGCGTGAAACGCCGCCGTTTACCAAAATCGTATTCTCCACGCTCGACGGGCTCCGGCGGAGGTTGCGGGGTGGGGGGCAAATCAGCCCCCACGTTATCGGCTCCTATCATCGAGCTCCGAGCTCTGCTTTCCATGCCGGGGCTTCAAGTCAATGGAGCCTGGGAAAAAAAACATATTTTTCCCCCGCGCGCCCAACAACTTGCATCCAGGGCCAATCGGCGCAAGCCCGTCGCAGGCACGCACGTACGCACGCAAAAAAAGGGGGGGAAAACACAGCACGCAGCACTCAGGCAGAAGCAATCTGTGCTATTAGCTGAGAGCTAGGGTTAGCCTACCCCTCCTGCCCTTAACAGGGCTGTTGTCCTCAGATTCAATCAATACAGACTAGCTTACCACAGAGTGTGTGCATGTTGTGTGTGTGTGTAAGTGTGTGTGTGTATGTGTGTGTGTGTGTGTGTGTGTGTGTGTGTGTGTGTGTGTGTGTGTGTGTGTGTGTGTGTGTGTGTGTGTGTGTGCGTGTGTGTGTGTGTGTGTGTGTGCGTGTGTGCGTGTGTGTGTGTGTGTGTGTGTGTGTTTGTGTGTGTTTGCAGGGCGAAAGGAAAAAGAAGAGATAGAAATGGTGAACGACATGTGGGAATGTGTTTTGGAGGTGGGCTGATTGGTCAGAAGACGAAGAGAGGAATGGAAAGAAGGGAACCGCTGTGAAAGGGGAATTCTTAACGAGTCAACATTTTAATCTTTCGCAAATGAAAGGACCCCAACATTGAGTATTAAGCTATTTGTTTAAAACAGTTTTTATTACAATAAGTCCATTCCATGATCTCACTCGGAAAAACAGCTCATCATACGTCATTTTCAAATCATTCTTGAAGAAGTGAAATAAAGTAGCTTCCTACATTATAAGAAGAGTCTAAAATTGGAGTATTTGAGGGCCAAAATCATTAATTGTCAACAGTGTGTCTGGGTTGTATGGCATTATTTATACAGGATATAATATCTTTAAAATACACAAAAAGTTTTTTTAACTCAGACTATAAGATTGTTTCTACCACGAGATACATCCCATTCAAAACTGTTATTTTGGGGGAAGATATGGGAGGAGAGGACAGCGAAAGTAAGGAGGGTTGGGAATTAAGGGACGCTGATGTGGCTGTTTTATCAGAACAGAATCTATACCTCGAGGAGGAGTCAACAGAGCATCCCCTCCATCTTGCTCTCTTTCTCTCTCTCTCTCACGCCACCTTTCCGAATCCCAACTCCCTTCTTAAATTCTCACTCTCATTCTAAACACATCACTGACAAAATGCTGAACCTGGTGTATTTCTGCTGTGTGTGTGTGTTGATGAAAGAACCATGTGTGTGTGATTGAATTCAATATATCGGTCAATTTCAGTTCAATTTCATTATTATCTGACGATTCAGTTGAGTGCCATAGGTTAAGGTTGGCATAGGTACAGGCAAAGCAAGTTATAACGAACTTCATTTAAAACACAAAGACATCCTGGGTATGATTATGAAAATGATTGTCCTATGCTATACTTTGTTTAGCAATAAAGAAAATATATGTTAAACTCTGCTGACTTCAACTTTTAATCAAAAACAATTAATTCCTATTTGTTTATGTCTAAGCATTGTAGGATGTGTTTGTGGATATAAAACTATATAGTAAATACAGTATGTACTTCTTTTTTTTATTAATTTGTTTACCCTCACTCTGCATGCCCTCACAGGCAATCTCTTATTTACTGTGATGATAATAATAATAATAATAATAATAATAATAATAATAATAATAATAATAATAATAATAATAATATATATATAGCCCCAGCAGCAATACACGGGATCAGGGGTAGTCGCCCCCTAGTTAAAGTGCAATTGGCGAGCCAGCCCTACCTATCTAAAGTGATAGTGTTCAACACCAATAGGGCCAGTAAACGCCTCAGCATACGTTCATTTGAATATTGTATTACAGAAGGTATGTTTCCAGACCTAACTGAAAATCGTGGATTCTTTCTTTAATCGCTCTCCTTTTGTGGGGATGGGGATCGCCGGGCTTGGGTTTGAAGCAGGGAGAGTTTGAGTTCAAATTGGTGTTTGAGGAAGCTCCGCCGCGTCAGCTCTAGGGGGTCTCATCCCAGCTGCGCGCTGGCTGGCAGGAGCGCCGTGCCTGGCGAGAGAGCTCCTGCTGTACAATTGGCTATTCGTCTGACATGGTTGTTTCTCTGCTCTGTACAATTGGCTGTTTGTGTCATGTGTTTTGTAAAACGCAGCACAAGTTACAGTTTTCCTTAAATGCAGCCCTGGCTCAAGTTGTCTGGGGGGGGGGGGGGTGTTCCCATTGCACATGTGGGCATTCACGTAAAGTGCGTGCGGAAAGAATCTCCTATTCATCAGCCAGTCTGTGCATTACAATAACAGGATAAAACAGATAGGAGCTTACAAAGTGCACAGGGATGACATTTTAATGGGGAATTATACACTCACAAGTCATACACTATATTAGGTACACCTGTTCAACTGCTTGTTAACACAAATAGCTAATCAGCCAATCACATGGCAGCAACTCATTGCATTTAGGCATGTAGACATGGTGAGGATGACTTGCTGAAGTTCAAACCGAGCATCAGAATGGGGAAGAAAGGGGATTTAAGTGACTTTGAACGTGGAATGTTTGTTGGTGCCAGGCGAGCTGGTCTGAGTATTTCAGAAACTGCTGACCTACTGGGATTTTCACGCATAACCATATCTAGGGTTTACAGAGAATGGTTCAAAAAAGAGAAAAGATCCCATGAGCCGCAGTTGTATGGATGAAAATGCCTTGTTGATGTCAGAGGTCAGAGGAGAATGGGCAGACTGGTTTGAGACGATAGAAAGGCAACAGTAACTCAAATAACCACTTGTTACAACCAAGGTATGCAGAATACCATCTCTGAACGCACAACACATCGAACCTTGAAGCAGATGGGCTACAGCAGCAGAAGACCACATAGGGTGCCACTCCTGTCAGCTAAGAACAGGAAACTGAGGCTACAATTGGCACAGGCTCACCAAAAATGGACAATAGAAGATTGGAAAAACGTTGCCTGGTCTGATGAGTCTCGATTTCAGCTGCGACACTCAAATGGTAGGGTCAGAATTTGACATAAAACAACATGAAAGGGTGGATCCATCCTGCCTTGTATCAACGGTTCAGGCTGGTGGTGGTGGTGTCATGGTGTGGGGGATATTTACTTGGCACACTTTGGGCCCCTTAGTATCAATTGAGCATGGTTTAAATGCCACAGCATACCTGAGTATTGTTGCTGACCATGTCCATCCCTTTATGACAACAGTGTACCCATCTTCTGATGGCTACTTCCAGCAGGATAATGCACCATGTCACAAAGCTCAAATCATCTCAAACTGGTTTCTTGAACATGATAATGAGTTCACTGTACTCCAATGGCCTTCACAGTCACCAGATCTCCATCCAATACAGCACCTTTGGGATGTGGTGGAACGGGAGACTCGCATCATGGATGTGCAGCCGACAAATCTGCAGCAACTGGGCGATGCTACGTGTTAATATCGACCAAAATCTCTGAGGAATGTTTCCAACACCTTGTTGAATCTATGCCACGAAGAATTAAGGCAATTCTGAAGGCAAAAGGGGGTCCAACCCGGTACTAGCAAGGTGTACCTAATAAAGTGGCTTGTGAGTGTAAATTAGGGGAATCATAAATATATTTTTATATATGTGAATTATCTGTGCCTGTACACAGACGCAAACACGGCTCCTCCAAATAAAACAACTAAAACAGTGTGGGGACGGGGCGCGACTTGTAGACTCGTTAAGATTATTTTCTGTGCATAACGCAGAAGAGGGGGTGATCGGGGAAAGAGTCCCAGAGAAAATGTTGCCATTACACAAAGTTTCGTTCCACACCGTTCCATACGCACTTGTTTCGTTTCAAACCATCAATGGGCAAACTATCGCTGGCGCCACATCGTCAGTTCCGTTGGAGCTGTAACTTCGTCACCATCCACGGCACCCACGCCACCATGTCCAAATCCTCCATCTGCTTTCTTGCTGTTCCACTGCTGTGCACATACATACACTTACTGCACATCCTCTCTGTGCGTGCAAGTGAATTAGCTCCCCGTGGTCCCATGGACAGACAGGCGGATGGAGTGATATTTAGATATTGTGAAATTATTGCATATGGTGGCAAATATCACAATATTCTATATTATCGAATGGCAGCTCAAGCCTAGTGCTCTGCCGTTGACATGTTTCAGATACTTTTATCCCAAAAAACGCAGAGAATAAAAGCAAAAAAACGCAGAGAAATTACAATCGGGGCTGCAGGCTGGACTCCAAATAATAAAATAATAATAATTATAATTATAATAATAACATTAATAATAATAAAATGTATAACATTAACTGAATTTCAGAAAAGCTTTTTCCAACAGCCATTGATTTTTTCCTATCATTAACATCATCACATATGTTCCTCAGGTGATGTCAGTAGCTCAGCGGTTCTAGTGGTTCTAGTGGTTCTCCTGGTCCTCCTGGCGAAACAATAAGTCTTAGGGGGTCGTTGAGCGAGATACGACCCCCGGTCCTGTCATTCAAATCTTTACAAATGCTTGTCGGCATTGGTGTTTCTATTTATTTTCCTGCATCGGTGATTATGCACGTACACCGCCAAAACGGTAGATGGTAGTGTGGATTTCAACAGGGACGTCATAAAATCAGACCATGGTGTCACTTCCGATTCACGAATATTTCACACCACAAATCATAACGAACTAAAAATATAATAATCATATCACATATTTTCACACTTCCCTTTTTCACTGTTGGTGGAATTGAACTGGAAACACGTAGCGGGAAAAAGCAGACCAATCACAGCTCTTGCAGACTGGCACCAGCTCTTGCAGACTGGACGTGTAGTTACATTTCTGGAGAGGTGCGCATAAGCTGCCCCTGCGGGCTATGCCGGTGACGTAGAGGTCTGAAACTACAGCAGCTAATCGACGCAGAACTATAAAGCAGCCTTAACATGTGATTTTGCTAGATATTTTCAGAGAAGCAAGATCCCAAATGGGTGAGTCAGATTTGGCCTTGGGGTATGACCTAACACATGGAATGCAGTTAATCATCTGTGACCCCCACCCACATTTGCATAAACCCACCCCTAGGCACGCAAGAATAATAACTTGCTCAGTGACAATGGGAAGGCCTCTCCCATGAAGTAAGGAAATGTTAAAAAATGTCCAAAAGTTCCACCTTTCATCTTGTTGAACTGGAAAGGAGATCAAATCTAACTGTATGTATCATCATATACACAGATTATATAAAATTGCTGAAGTCGTAAAAGATATGAGAACTTTAAACCCCAAACATCTCCCAAAAAAGTTGGCAATACCAAAGGCGTGTTAGTGTGCATTAATTAGCGCTGTCCATTGACTTCCATTGCTTCCACAAAACATTCTCCTGACCAAAACAAAATTAAACTGGTTGAAAAGTGTAAGACTTTTTTAAGGACTATTTGGCTAGGCTACTTATGATCGGTAAAGGAAATAAAGAAAAAAACTTTCTTTTTTTATCAGTTGGACCTTTTTATAAAAACCTTTCCTTTATTGTTTTTGTTCTGTTTGTTTGTAGTCGTTTGCATTTGTTTTTTATATGACCATGTATTTTTTTATTGTATGTTATTTCATTTTTATTTGATTTTATTTGATTTTCTATGCCCTCTGTCTGTTTAATCTTTCTTCAATTGTGCTTCTTTTATGCTACCTGCAGCATACCTATAAAACACTTTGTATAAATAAATAATAATTATATTGAACCTTATTTGTATAGAACTTTTCATGCAGAGAATGCAGCTCAAAGAGCTTTTACATCTCAGCACACAACAAAAATAACAATAAATAAATCACACAACAATAAACAAGAACAAATCACACAATCCAAGGGCCATAAAACAGCGAAGATCATATAAATAAAAAATAAAACAATTTAGCGAACGATTATTAAAAAGAATGGATAAAATACATAATTTAAAAAAATCATAAAAACAGTGTTGCCAATTATAAACTGGATTAAAAAAGTAGGTTTTCAGTTTAAAAATGTCCACGGAGCCCACCTCTCGAGTATTTATTTTTTTTGTTTGGTACGGTGTTCCACAATTTAGGTGAATAGTGGATGAAGGGGATGTTTGGAATATTTAAAAGACCTGCTATAGAGGACCTAAGGACTCGTTAAGGGACATAAAACAACAGGGAATCAGTGAGGTGAGAGGGTGCTAATCCATTAAGAGCTTTGTATACAAGTAGAACTACTTTACTTCCCTACTTACTTACTTAGTTTAACTACTACTCCCAGTTACCATCTGTGGTTGTACGTCACGCCAATCTGCAGACAATGCGAGATAATCTCGCGTACAAAAGACAGTTAAAAACATCGTGACCTTTAATGAAGACATCAAATGGGTGATGAATGGCGCCTCTTGCATTTTATGTGCCAAGCCTCCGGGTTAATTCAAAAGCAATGGCCAAAACTCTAAAACCTTAGTTAATGAAAAAACCCCCTGAAAAACAATTCATCACACTTGAAGCGATCGTCACAGAGAGAGTAGACAGAACGCTCTTGCAGGGTTAGAGGTAAGCAATGGGATAGAGGAGAAGAGACGAGATGTGACAATATCATAAGAAAACCCATGGTGAAAGAGCATTGTGAAATAAGAAAATAGGTAATATTTTTTTGGAAAATTAAATGCATAATCTAAATTCTAAAATACTTTGTGCAAGCATTTTTTTTTATAGATTGAATGGATTGTAGGATGTAGACGAGAAAGAAACAAGTAATGAGGAAACAAGACAACGCAGGTAAGAAAAGTCAGCACATAGGTTTATTCTGTGTAGTTAGTGGTTGTTGTGACAGTAAAATTCAAGACTATTGAAATGAGAGAATTCGCTGAGGACCTTCATGGTCTTGATTGACGACCCCAAATCGGAAAATTAGTATAATATTTTATTATTATGCTGTTTTGGAGACAGTGCTATTCTTGTGGTAACCAAGACACCACAGCCAAACAGAGAGGCTCCAGAAGGGTCCATCCGTTTTTTTTTTTGCCTGCCTGAAATGAACTGAGTCATGCTTTTTTTGGGAGGGGGGGGGTGGGTTATATCTGGCAGCCTAAGCCTTTGACCCTTTAAGGGTGATGGAGGGGGTTGCGGTAGACAGTAACCCACCAGACAGAGCAATTATAGGTGGTTAATTAAAAAAATGTTAATCTGCTCCGCTTCTGGGGGCCGCGCGCTCCCCGACCATCGGGGGGACCACTGCCAGCCTCGCGGTACCACCACATTGCAATGTGTGAAGGATAGATCTCATTTTCAACGTTAACTGAACTACTCACCTACTGAGTAGTTTGGGATATTCTGTTGTTGTCTGGTGTTTTCAGGGACCTTTGTCACAGAGACACAGAAGAAGGGAGGTTGTAAACACCTGTTTATTGTAGAGAGTGGGCCAGCTGGAATTAGCCCAGGAGTAGACAGACACATGTTATGACATGGGCTCCTATCCTGAGTGTGTGTGGGGATAGGGGTTTAACCTGCTGCTCGTTAGACCAACCAACGAGCAACAGGTATGCAGCCACTCTGATCCCAATCACCTAGATCCAGGTCAGGTGTGGCTGCTCAAACCAGACCATTCCCACACCACATACCCCGACACCAAACTGAGGCCAGGGAGAAGTCCTGGCCGAAGCCTAGATTTGGAGAGCAACTAGGTTAAAACAAAAAATTGTTGAATGCTAAAAGGGATGCTCACGGGTATCAGCGCTGAGCACAATGAATCGTATCCTCACATATAGACATGTACTTTTAAAAAGAAATAGAATCTTTAATCATCACATGACACGCCACACTACAACACATGCATACACACACATGCTTTGGATGGTGGCTGGTGAAATGTGGCCTCTGCATTTGACCCATCCTGGATTGTCTTTCCTCTGGGGGGGCACCCAGGAGCAGTGGGCAGCATTCAATGATGCGCCCAGAGACCTGGTTCCATATGTGTCCCACCACAGCAAAAGCCGCTCCACAAACTCCAAAATGATTCCACTTTTATAAAGCATGTATATTCTTACTGTTAAATAAAAGCTTTTTTTAAAAACAAAATTTGCTGTTTGTGATTGGCCCACTCAGCAGTATGTTTATTAGCGATGAGGCTTTGTTTGTCCACCAACCCCATTTACATCCTTGGAGCTGGCTGAATGAACCTGGTGTGGGTAAAACTTTAGAGGTGATTATCTCAGAAACACAGTTTGCCACATCCTTGTCATTAACAAGTCATAGCTTTAAAAATATTTGCTTGATTGCACAAGTGACACTTTGTTTGGAAGCTCTGATTCTCCACTTTCAAATGTTGCAAAAGAACAAAACTCGAAAGCCGCGAAATGACCCTAAAGTACGCGGTGGGTCACATATGTCCATTGCTGGTCATATGTGCATGTGTGCATGTTTTTTTGGTGGGGGTCCTTACTGATGTTAGATGGAGGAAAGCCCATGTGACTAGGGGTGAACAAGCAAACTCCACGCAGAAAAGCTCCTAATTGGGAAATAACCCGCCGGGGAACGGTGCCAACAGCGCCCCAGACGGGAATGGAACCCAGGACCTTCTTGCTGTGAGGCAGCAGTGCAATGCAATGAAAATAGACATTAACAAAAACACAATACACATGGTAAAAATGATCACTACTTGAAAAAATCTTTATATATACACATCCTCAGCTTTCATATTAACAACAGACTACAGCTGTACTGTACGAAAAAATAAATATATGAAAACTACTAATACAATACAATATATAAAATAATGCACAAATACAATTAAGTTCTTAAAATGGTAAATAAATGGGTGAATACAGGGTACTGTAAATAATGCAGTTGTGTCCAAAATTCATTATAATATAAATAATATAGAATATAAAAATATACAATATGCAACATACAGATGTACAGTGGGTAGATTCAGTATTTCCTGCTCCCGGCCTGTATCCAAGAAGCATTCATCCACGGCTTGTCCCTTCTGATCCACAGCCATCTAGAGGCTTCCTCCGCTGCCTCTGAAGCTCTACCGATGGCCTTTCTTTTGCACACACCAGTGATGCCCAGGAGGCTATAGGCTTTGCACAAGGACTTGCTCGCAAAGCCCCTGCCTCCCACCTCGATGTGCAAACACTTTGCACGCCACCCCTGTCTGCAGCACCTTTCAAGCAGCTCTGCATATTTCTCTCTTTTCCTTTCATTGGCCTCTTCCATTCGCTCCTCCCAAGGCACTGTGAGCTCCAGCATGACCATTTGTTTGGATGTTTCTGAGAACAGCACAATGTCCAGGCAAAGGGTGGTCTCTATGATGGCATCGGGAATTTGAGTTGGGTTTCCAGGTCCACCCTCATTTGCCAGTCGCGAGCTGACCCAAGAAGACCTGCCTGGACTTTTGGACGTGGGTTTGGATGTTGTCCCGCTCTCACAAATGTGATTTCTCATCTTGACGGTAGGAGGCACTTGCTCTGGTCGATGGCGCTACAGATGGATTCAGCAATTGCCTTCAGCACTTGGTTGTGTCGCCAGCGGTACCGGCCCTCTCCCAAAGCTTTAGGACAAGCGCTGAGGACGTGCTCCAGTGTTCCTCTTCCTTGGCACAAGGGACATGAGGATGAGTCTACCTTGCCCCAACAGAAGAAGTTGGGCTGGGCAGAACATCGTACACGGATTGAATGAGGAACTTGATGCGAAAGGGTTCAGCCTTCCACAACTCAGACCATGTGACCTTGCGATCTACTGCTTGTTCCCACCTGGTCCATGCACCCTGCTGCCTCATTCCCACCATCTGGCTCACACCATCTGGCTCCTCAACCCCAGCTCTCACTTCTTTCTGGACCAAGTCCCGCCTCTCTTCCCCCTTTGCCTTGATGTAGTTGGTGGTTGGTAAGCTGCCCAGTCCTGCTCTGCCAACAGCAACAGATCCATCCAGCACTCTGTGGGGTAGACGTGATTCTGCCTGGTCCACTGCCTCCAGTGCCCGCCACTTCCTTCCGGTCCTCACCTCAATGCCTGCCTGGGAGACTTTTGGATCCCTGGACTCCCTGTATTGCAACACCTCCCTTGCTCTGGCAACCTTGAACTCCTCACTCAGACTGTTGCAGGGGAGTGTCAGTTTATTACTGTTGCCTTACAGGGCAATGCTGCTCAGGCTTCTTGGCAATCCCAACCACCTACGGAGGTGACGGCTAATCCTCCTCTCAAACCCCTCGACTGGATGCCATGCTGATATATCCAGGCTTTGAATTTCCCCAGTAGTCCTGATCTGTCAGCAGTTTTCAGCCATCCCTCTAGTTCTTGGTTGGTTGCTCTGATGGAGGAAGCTCCTTCAGGGAGCAGTTGAAGGTTTTCCCGAGACTCTTTATGGGTTTTTCTGTTACTGATGGAATCTGGATACCTCAGAGGGAGAAGCGGAACCGGTCTGTCATCTTCTGAAGCTCTCTTCAGCACCAGAGACCGGGATTTTGACGGTTTGAAAGAAATCCGAGCCCAAGTGATTAACCTCTCCAAACCCCGGAGGATCCACCTGCTTCCTGGGACTGACGCGGTTGTAACTGTCAAGTCATCCATGAAAGCCCTGATGGGGGGGCTGCCAGACTCCAGACATGGATACTGGTCCTCTCCACTCCACCTCGGCCGACTTGACCAGCATGTTCATGGCTAGGGCAAAAAGGGTCCCTGAAATGGTACAGCCAGTGATGATCCCTTTTTCCAGTCGGTGCCACTCCAATGTGATGGGCCCAGAAGTAAATCCAGGTTAAAGATGTTATAATAATCCAAGATGAGGTCGTTGATGTAACTTGGGATGTGATGTCGTTCCAATGCTGTTTGAACCAGTTTGTGAGGGGTGGAGCCAAATGCATTGGCGAGGTCTAACCATAGCACTGTCAGGTCGCCTTTTCCTTCTCGTGCCTCTTGGATGAGCTTGGTTACCACATCGCTGTGTTCTAGGCAGCCTGGTACCCCTGGAATTCCACCCTTCTCCACAGAGGTGTCGATGTTCAGGAGGTACTCTCTCAGGCGTTTGGTGGAGAAGATACTGAAAAATATATTCCCTTCCACGCAGAGCAGTGAGATGGTCCTAAACTGCTCGATGATAGTAGAGTTCTCCTCCTTTGGAACCCACACTCCTTCTGCAAATCTCCATTGTTGGGCTACCTTCCCCCTCCTCCAGATTACCCTCAGGATCTTCCACGGACGGAGCGTGAGCTTGGGGCACCTCTTATACACCAGGTAAGGCACTCCAGTGGGTCCAGGTGCTGAGCTGGCCCTGGCAGCCTTGACCACAGCTTGAACTTCATTCAAACTGGGCTCTTTGGTCTTAAAGTCAGTGGTTGGTATAGCAGGGCTGATCAGGGCTCTGCACTCTCCCAAGTCTACTCCTCTTGCTGCATCGCTGTATGTGTTTTGCAGATTGTCAATGTCCTCTTAGTAACGAGTCTCTTTCTGAGGATGTTACAGAGTTCTGCAAGCCCACTCTTCTCCTCCTCACTAGCCTCCTTGAACTGTCTTTACAGAAGTCGCAGTTCTTGTCTCAACTGCGTGATCTTCTCTGCCCTGCAGTTCTTGATGTATTGGCCTTTGGTGCCACGCTTCTCCACTGTACCAAACCTCTCAGTGTCGAGGCTGATGCTTATGGTCGTCATTGCTCTAAGTCTCCTATCTGCTTCCCCCTTTAAGGTTGCTTCCAGGATACTGTCCACGTCCACATTGAATTGACACCACTCGTTCTAGCTGCTGGCTGGGGGCCACTTAACCCGCGGGTGCTGTTGTGCTGTGGGTGGTCCTAGAGCTTCTGGAACTCTGAGGTTCTGGGCACTGTGGGATGACTCCTGGCTTGGCTCCTCCTGCGTCATTTCAATGTAATCTCCTTTTATGAATTTTATAATGTTCAGATTGGAAATGTGTAAATTCAATTACTATATGTTTACGACTGAGGTCATCGTTAAATGCTGTGTACTGAATTACATTTTGTTCAGAGGTGTTTCTAATTTTTCATCCTTCCTATTTACATACATGAAGGGGACAGAATATTACAAATAGCTCCCTAATGCAGCTCAATGCAACACAACCACCAACTATGACCTCGATGCTTAAACATATCATTGAATTAACACCTCTTCTCTGAAAGCGTAAAAATAACCTGATTATAGGCTATAAAGCTAAATTTATTGCTGAGCTGGTGTATTGGATTGCATTGGATTGTTTAGTTGTACCTAATAAAGTGCATACTAATATATATATATATATATACTGGCGTTTTTTCTTATTTTCTTTAGATTAAATTGCTCCATAGATGTCTTTCTCCCAGGCCGTTGTTGGTGACATTTGAGTTTCACGGTGTCCCTCAGCGGCCGCGCCCGGCGGCGTCTGGCTGCTTGCGAGCACGGCCTTCGGAGCGGCTGCGTAACTGCACTAATGGATTAAGCCAACCCCCCACACATTATAGATAAACAAAAGCACAGCACACACACACATTTAAAAAGTTTTAAATTATAATGTCCTTTCACGCCAAAATCAAATCCCTCTCTGTGAAAGAATAGTTTGGAAATAATCAACGAGCCTGCGGTCTTAAGTTAATGGGCTTTCAAGTAATTTCTCGGGTGGGGGAAAAAGCTCTTGCTGAGCCGTATCGAGATCCATATCAGTGGTTGGTCGCTGTTCAGTTGGAGTGGTTGAGTGTGTGTGTGTGTGTGTATGTGTGTTTGCAGCGATGCATGTAATCTGATACCCCTCCATCAGTGGACATCGCGGGGGACAAGAGGGACTCCGGCGTTGTGATGGGACGACCGGCTTTGCACAGTGCTGGTATTTGTAGTATAAATGTCACATCCCTTGAGCAGACGCTCTCAGACTAACTTAATACGTGCTTTATACACACACACACACACACACACACACACACACACACACACACACACACACACACACACACACACGAACACACACACACACAGACGGTGGAGTACACATAGGACAACTTAATAGCAAAGCTCCATCGATTAGCTCCAAAACGCCAACCCGCCTATACGCTTCGCGGGAGCGCCTATCAAAAGAAGTCCCGAGAAGTCATTTCAAATGTTAATGCCCCATGCAAAACGCTGAAGGATGTAGCCAGAGGAAATAGAGAATTGCACAAACACACATACGCACACACACTGGAGTAGAATAACATGTTAACAAAGCCCAAGCGATGACAATCCATGACATGCATGATTGTATTGCCCGGATCGCTAACAACAGGATGGCTCGAAACACCATTGACTTAAAACGCCACCATAATGATGCCACAATAATTGCTGAGGGTAGGCTCACAGCATGGGAGTACACATTCCCAGAATTCAACAAGGCCTAAATGGCGATAAAATGGTACCCAACAGCCAGTTTGGAGCCCCTTCTTTGCAGCCACATGGGCAATTCCCATGGTCCCATGGCTGGGCTGTGTCTGCTAATAGGTCAGCGATGCGTGCGGTCTCAGTGTCAAGCATCTTATTATGCATCACCGTTCTCAGTCTCAGTCCCGCAGTCTGTCAATATTCACTAAACTAGCGTTCACAATCACCACGTCCCCTTACCGTGAAATAACACAGGTCCTCGCTGATCTACCAATTCATTTAATGACCTGGTCCTAGGAACAGAACTCAGTTGTTAAGTGAGGAGTACCTGTATTTTCACACAGAACAATAACACAGAACCCCTGAGGCCACATCCGGCTACATCAGTCAACGTCACGGTCCTGTCCTAGTGAACAACAACAGTCAACTCAGTCTGGATCACGCCCTAACACAAACAACACAGCCCAACACCAACAGAATATCTAATATACGTACACCTAATAAAACACAATGGAGACATGGAACATCTCCGGACCCATAATCCTTTGCATCAACATAACCAAAAGGCATGGGCCCACCCCCTTGGGTCTCTACAATATTAATAAAAAGTAGAGCTGTGCATTTTTTCTGAAAATATATATATTATTTTATTTCAGAAATACATAAAATATATACTTTTTATAAAATGTGAAAATTATGAAATTTAAATTAATATATATTCTTTAGAATAAAATATAGCCAAATTATATATATATATTTTTTTTAAATCTATCTAGCACATTGCAGGTCGATGACAACACCCTGTGCAATACTGGGAAGAAAAGAATCACTCATCTCTAAAACAAATATTCATCCCAGCTGGTGGGGGAGTGGGGGGGGGGGGGGGGTCCAACTCTAACGGAACTCTCCAAAGAAAAAAACCTGGACGCAGTGCGCGCTCTAATTTGTTAAGTAAAAATGTTTGTTAACGACGCTGTTAGTCATCTGCAAAGCGGACTAAATAGGTTACAACTGAACCGCCCCTGTCCCCCACCTCTCTGTAATTCCCTCCCTCCCCACAGAGCATCACCCCTTCCCCCGCCCTCCCTCTTTATCATTTTTACGATGGCCATTTGCGACCGCGGCAGGTTGTGATGTATGACTGAGCCACAGCGATGGCGATGGAGGTTAGGATTGGATGGCAATGCCATGTGCTTTTTGTTGCGTGGTCTATTCCAAGTGACGATGGTACAGAAGTCATTCTGTTCAAATGCGTCCAGGGCAAACAGTTAACCAAACCATGAAGATGCACAGGAAGTGAGCGACAGTTGCCCCTGAGTGCTCGCAGAGTGATTTGAATTACATTTTGTAGGGAGTCGAGGGAACATATACGTATAGGGACATGGCCAAACCAAAAAAAAGAGTGGTGAAAGAAATATCAGAAACAAAAATGATTAACTCTAAATATTATAAAACAAGGGACTAAATAACACAAGTGCACATGTTTAAATCACTGCAAAATAAATACAAAACACTGATCAATAAAAATATATTATTATGAAAGGAAATACAAAATAAACTATCCCCCCCAGGAGATTGAAATGGATGGACTCCTCCACAGCTCATTAAACCCTGTAACTGTAAGGTTCTTGTCCTTCTCAGCAGGGGTTACAAACTTAAATCCTGGTTATGTTATATGAAACAAAATCTGTGTCTTTATTATGTGTTTTAACTTTGTATGTGCATTATGAATGTAGGGTGTAAAAAGATACATTTTAAACAAACATATGGAAAATATAAGGCCAACAAGTTGTGGACGTGAGAGCATCCATCTGATCCCTCACTGGGGCAGCAAGAGAAGTAGTCTTCTGCGGCTTGGTTCTTGCCTGGAATATAACCAATGCTGTATCGGAAAGGGCCGAATCATTTTCCCAAAGGGCTCTTCAACTTAACATGCAGCTCTTTGGGAGGGGTCATCCAAGTTCTCCTAGGCAGTGGGACTGACCTCACCAGTCTTCAATTCGGTAGGCAGTACCCAGTCCGAGAACAACTTTAATAATTGGCATCTGCACTTGAAGATTCCAGTGACATCTCGCTCTGTTGAGCCTGGGTCAGGAGTCTGGGAGTTTGAGCCAGCACATCCAACTCCAGGTGGCTAACCTTGAGCTGCAAAGGCCTGGATTGCTGCTCCTAGCGGTCAGCTTCTTCACTTGGCCAGGTCCACCCGACCGTGATGCTGCCCCTTGTAGCACAAAGGACACTGGCCATGTTCCTTGGATGCTTGCAGTACCACCAGTTGCTCCTTCCTTAACCAATGGCTCCATCTCTTCAGGCTCTCAGCATCAGCTGACTGCTCGAAATGGCCAAGGGGCGTGGTCAAGCACCAGCTGTGAACGACAGCATGGTTCCCTTTTCCGCGGCCACCAAGCTGCCTCGAATTGGCCCAATCAGCGCCCACACAGCGCTGATTGGTCCCACTTGAGGCAGGGAGTTTCTTAATGTTTGTCTGTCTTACAGAGGGGATCCGCTGCAGCCCAGCAGCGGAACGGCACTCCTCCTGCACCCAAGATGATTATTATCCACCTCAATATTATAATAATCATTGCTTTG
The DNA here is from genome assembly GCF_960531495.2 of Zeus faber. Classification (NCBI taxonomy): domain Eukaryota; kingdom Metazoa; phylum Chordata; class Actinopteri; order Zeiformes; family Zeidae; genus Zeus; species Zeus faber. The sequence goes on from NC_137205.1 coordinate 5,181,744, forward strand.
TCATTTATACTTGTGGCCAGCGTACCTTATTGTTTAAAGGGACAATAAAAACTCTCGCCATGTTGGTGCACCACGGCCGGAAAGACTCACACACACAATAAGGTAGGTTTTTTGAATGAATTACAATATATATATATATACACACACGCACGCACGCACGCACGCACGCACACACACACACACACACACACACTCATATATACATAGAAAAAAAATAACTTCTGTAGTATTTAAAAATAAATAGAATAAAAATTGAATTTAACTAAGTACAAGATACAGCTTAAAAGTGGAAATTAAATGTGAAGGAAATGTAAAAATGTGCCTTGTGCATTGTCATTCAGAGGAGGGGTTTCCTCTCCTGGCACAGAGGGGAGTCATTGTAGGTGACTATTGCAGTGGGCAGGAATGACCTCCTGTAATGGTCCTTATTGCAGCGGAGCTGAAGGAGCCTCTGGCTGAAGACACTCTGTTGTTTGACCAGTAGGTTGTGTAGGGGGTGTGCAGTGTTGTCCATTATGCTGAGCAGCTTGTGCAACATCCTTCGCTCCACAACCAGCCCTAGGGGTTCCAGGGCAGTCCCCAGCACAGAGCCAGCCTTCTTTATCAGATGGTTCAGATTCTTGGACTCGCAGGCTCTAATGCTGCTGGCATTATGCAACCATTCGCTGCACTTATTGAAGGTCCTGAGCTTCCTCAAGAAGTAGTGTCTGCTCTGTCCCTTCCTGTAGACAGCCCCGGTGTTGGATTTCCAGTCCAGTCTGTTGTCCAGGTGAACGCCCAGCTACCTGTAACCCTCCACTACCTCCACCTCTTCTCCCAGGATGGAAATATATGTATGAACGTATGTATATGTATGTGACAAATAATCTCTTGAACTTGAACTTGAAATAGTGTCCGGGTTAGTCCTGGTTCTCCTGAAATCCACCTCTTTCGTCTTGGTCGCATTTAAGAGGAGATGGTTGTTTCCACACCATGCTACGAAGCAGTCCACCAGTTCCCTACACTCAGTCTCCGGTCCACCAGTGATACACCCCACAACTGTAGAGTCATCCAAACATTTCTGCAGATGACAGGACTCCAAGTTGTATTGGAAGTCTGAGGTATACAGAGTACAGAGAGTACAGTCCCCTGTGGTGCTCCTGTGTTGCTAACCATTCGCTCAGAGGCGCATTCCCTCAGCTGCACAAATTGTGGTCCGTCTGTCAGGTAGTAAATAATCCAGGAGGTTATGGAGGCGTCCACTTTCATCTCTTGGAGCTTTTCTCGCAGCAGTGCAGGCTGGAGCATGTTGAAAGCACTCGAGAAATCAAAAAACATGATCCTCACAGTGCTGCTTGCTTTGTTCAGGTGAGAGTGGGCTCACTGAAGCAGGTAGATGATGACATCTTCAACTCCAACCTTGGGGCAGTAGGCAAACTGCAGTGGGTCCAGAGAGGTGCTCACCTGAGTGTAGGGTGTGAAAAGATACATTTTAAACAGACATGGGGAAAATATAAGGCAGATTAAAAGAAACTGTGTGGCCGTGGGGGCGTCCATCACAGGTATCAATATATGTAGCGTAAAATGGTTTATTCAATTATTAAATTATCATATTAAATGACTTTCATTCACGGGGTACCACCCGTAATTAAAAGGGAAAATAATACAAACCAAATTAACAATAACTGATCAGTCTTGTAAGAGTTGGAGTTCCTGGTCCGATTTACCACTGTCTTAATTTCTTAAGGAACACAGACAAACTTCTTTGTAATAAACGGGATTTATTTTATCGTGCTTGATAATTAGATAAATGAAATAATTGTAAAACATATGAAAAATGAAAATAATAGTAAAATAAATGATGAAGAAAAAAAAAATAAAGAAAAAAAGCAAATTAATACAAGGGTTAAAGGTGGTGACAAAACTTAAACTGAGAGACAATAGTGAGGCAAGAAGTTATGTGACTCATCAAAATAATAAAATGTGGCACACAATAAGGGCAGTAAACTTCTCTAAAAAAAAACACAATTAATTCAGCATCAACTTGTCTCAAGAAGCAGATTTGGAAGCCTTTCGTCCTACCAATCATCGAGCCGTGGTGGAGAGTTTAAGCGGGCTCTCCAGAGCTTGTGGACCAAGCAGGATCCATGACGTTGTGGGCAATAACTGCAGCCCGTCTCGTCAACCGGTGACTTCCATCCATGGCGTGTGGGCGTCAGCGGTCAGCAGTTTGGACTGTTCCAGGGAAAAAGTCAAAATTTCCCAGGCGGACTGGAATGACGTGCGGTGCTCCGAGGGCCATGATTTCACTGTCACGGATTCGGTCCAGGCGAACTGAATCAACTCTCCAATGACTTCCGAGTCTGAATGCCGATGGCTTCGGTACACTTCTCTTGTTGTGGCTGACCGTCAAATCAAATGAATCTCGCTACACTAACTTTAATCAGTTAGGCTTGAATCTTTTTGGACCGGTTTAAAAAACAAAAGGAAAATAATGTAACGTTGCAAAAAATGTTAGGTTTAGTAATACAAAATAAAATAAAGAAGATAAGAAAACACATTTCTTCAGTTGGGTAGCTAAGGCCTTGTTCACCAAAATTTTAATTGCATACAAACTTTAGTGAAAACAAATACTTGAAAATAAATGAAAAAGACAAATCGAAAAACCTAAAATGAAAAAAAGTTCTTAAACTTGAGTGAAGATCCACCTATGGATACACAACCGATGGCTTCACTTAAACACTCGACGGAGGAGGAGGAGTTTGGGTGTCAGGAGGAGGCAGGGTTTTTGCGCACCTCTTCTTTTAGCTGGCTGCTGATAATTCCCAGTGGAGTGAATGTAATGTAATGAATGTAATTTTTAACTTTACACACAAAAGTCACATAACTCCCTCCATCACTAGGCTCAAACCAATTAATGTTTTTTATAACATAAAGTCTTGTGATAAATCTAGCCACTGGGGGTGCACAAGCTAGCGTATCATCAGTGCCGGTCCCAAGCCCGGATGAATAGAGAACGTTGCGCCAGGAAGGGCATCCGGCGAAAAATCAAACATGCGGACAACAAATCTGATTTCCATACCAGAACGGTCGAGGCCCGGGTTAACAACGACCGCCACTGGTTCCGTTAGCCAACAGAGTGCCAGTGGAAATTGTGGTAGTGTCCGCCGAAGAAGAAGAAGAGGGGGGAGCCATGTCCGGAGACAGCAGGAGAGGAAGAAGGGTAGGAGAGTAGAGTTGAGAGTAGGAACTTTGAATGTTGGCACTATGAAGGGTAAAGAGAGAGCTGGCTGACATGATGGAGAGAAGGAAGGTAGATGTACTATGTGTGCAAGAGACCAGGTGGAAGGGGAGTAAGGCCAGGATTATCTGAGCCGGGTACAAACTGTTCTACCATGGAGTGGATGGCAGGAGAAATGGGGTAGGGACAGTCTTGAAGGAAGTATATGTCAAGAGTGTTTTGGAGGTGACGAGAGTGTTGAACAGTGATGAGCATGAAGCTGGAAATTGATGGGGTGATATTGAATGTGGTCAGTGCATATGCTCCCCAAGTTGGGTGTGAGATGGAAGAGAAATAAGAATTCTTTAGTGAGTTGGATCTAGTGGTGGAGAGCGTCCCCAAGGGAGAGAGAGTGGTCGTTGGAGCAGATCTCAATGGGCACATTGGTGGTCTGTAGGATATCACTCCGGAGGCCAAGAAGAGGAAGAGAGTGAAAGAAAAGCCAAAGATAAAATGGTGGAAGTTGAAAAAGGAGGAGTGTTTCAGTGGTGGAATTTAGGGAAGAGGTAAGGCAGGCAATAGGTGGGAATGAACGGTTACCAGATGACTGGGAAACAACTGCAGAAACAACTGCAACTGCAAAGAAATGGGATTGTCAGAGAGATGAAGAAAGTTGACAGGAGTGCAAGCTGATGCAAGGCGGAGAGAGAGATGGCAAAGAAATGGTATACCACGAGTTGTATGAGAGGTTGGACAGTAAGGAAGAAGAAAAGGACTTGTACCGATTGGCAAGACAAAGGGACCAAGCTGGGAAGGATGTACAGCAGGTTAGAGTGATGAAGGAAAATTATGGGAATGTGCTGACTAGAGAGGTTGAGAAGAGAGTAGAGTGTGTAGAGTGTCTAGAGTGTGTTGAGAAGGTGGAAGGAGTACTTTGAGAAATTGATGAATGAGGAAAATGAGAGGGAGAGAAGAGTGGATGATGTGGGGATTGTGGATCAAGAAGTGCAGAAAATTAACAAGGATGAGGTGAGAGCAGCATTAAAGAAGATAAAGAGTGGAAAGGCAGTTGGCCCAGATGACATACCTGGGGAAGCATGGAAATGTTTAGGTGAGATGGCAGTGGCATTCCAAACGAGACTGTTTAACACCATTCTGGAAAGAGAGAGGATGCCATAGGAGTGGAGAAGAATGTACTGGTACCCATCTTCAAGAATAATAAGACGTACAGAGCTGTAGTAACGACAGGGGAATAAACGTGATCAGCCACAGCATGAAGATATAGGAAAGGGTAGTGGAGGCTAGGTTAAGAGGAGAGGTGGGGATCAGGGAGCAGCAGTATGGTTTCATACCAGGAAAGAGTACTATGCAATGATTTGCATAGATGCAATGTTTGCTTTAAGAATGCTGATGGAAAAGTACAAGGAAGGCCAGAGGGAGTTGCACTGCGTCTTTGTGGATTTAGAGAAAGTGTATGATTGGGTGCCGAGAGAGGAAGTGTGGTATTGCATGAGGAAGTCGGGGGCGGCAGAGAAGTACGTAAGAGTGGTACAGGATATGTATGAGGGCAGTCAGATAGTAGGTAGGTGTGCAGTAGGCGTGTCGAAGGCGTTCAAAGTGGAGGTGGGATTGCATCAAGGTGCAGCTCTGAGCCCTTTCTTGTTTGCAATGGTGATAGACAGGTTAACAGATGAAATCAGGCAGGAATCTCCATGGACTATGATGTTTGCCGATGACATTGTGATCTGTAGCGAGAGTAGGGAGCAGGTTGACGAGAGCCTGGAGAAGTGGAGGCATGCATTAGAGAGAAGAGGAATCAAAGTCAGCAGGAGTAAGACAGAATACATGTGCCTGAATGGGAGGGAGGGCGGCGAAAAGCTGAGAATGCAAGGAGTGGAGGTGGAGAAGGCGGATGAGTTCAAGTACTTGGGGTCGACCATCCAAATCAGCGGAGAGTGCGGGAGAGAGGTGAAGAAGAGAGTACAGGCAGGGTGGAGTGGGTGAAGAAGAGTGTCCGGAGTGATCTGTGACAGAAGGGTTCCAGCAAGAGTGAAGGGGAAGGTCCACAGGACGGCAGTGAGACTGGCTATGTTGTACGGTTTAGAGGCGGTGGCTCTGACAAAAAGGCAGGTGGCTGAACTGGAGGCGGCAGAGTTGAGGATGTTAAGATTTTCATTGGGAGTGACAAGGATGGACAGGATTAAGAATGAGTACATTAGAGGGACAGCTCAGGTTGGACAGTTTGGTGGAAAAGTGGGAGAGGCGAGATTGAGATGGTTTGGACACGTGTGTAGGAGAGATGAGAGTTACATTGGGAGAAGGATGCTGAGGATGGAGCTGCCAGGCAAGAGGAAAAGAGGAAGGCCAAAGAGACGGTTTATGGATGTGGTGAGGGAGGACATGCCGGCGGTTGGTGTAATGGAGGAAGCTGTGCAGAACAGAATGGATTGGAGGCAGATGATCCGCTGTGGCGACCCCTAACGGGAGCTCCCAAAAGAGAAAGAAGAAAAAAGAAGAAAAAAGTCTTGTGATAATGTTTTACATAAAACATATATATATACAGTGTGTATATATATATATATATATATATATATATATATATATATATATATATATATATATATATATATATATATATATATATATCCAATAAAAACACATGATCGGTCATCTTTCAAATCCATTCTTGCAGTCAGGGCTCAATTTGTGCCAGATCCTATGTCCGGGACCTCCCATATTGGGACCAGCATCTATTTGATTGGATCCGACCCTCCGCACAAGCTGCAGAGGTGCGGCCCGAGCTGCGAGGCTTAGGCTTAAGCTTGAACACAAAGGAGAGATTGCGGGAGCAATAGAACGAGCTACGGCGCACAGGATCTGATCCTGGTGAGACGCAGGAGCAGCCCAGCCAGGAATCACCCCACAGAGCCCAGTCCCTCCAAGCAGTAGAGCGTTTCAATCCCTGCAGATTAGTCCCACAGAAGCGGATCAAGTGGCCTTCAGGTAGCAGCTAGAGCGTCTGAGCACAGTTTTATGCTGATGTGATCCAAATTGTAGAAACCACAATCGCAGGGGAGGCAGATCGGCAGCTTGGAACTATGACGGCTATCATAATCAGCTATGTTCCCGAGAGGTTTGATCACGTCAAGAGAGGAAACAACAAGCCAGCCTATCCGATGAACCGTAGAGCCACTAAGATACACAAGCTGCGTAAAGAGCTCCGGAGTCTAAAACAACAGTACAGGAAGGCTGGTGAAGAGGAAAAACAACCACTTGCTGAGCTACGCAACATCTTGAGGAAGCAGCCTAGACCCTATGCAGGGCAGAGTGGAACTGGAGATGGGGGAAGGAAAGGGCAAGGAAGCGTGCTGCTTTCACTTCCAATCCTTGCTCTTTCACCAAGAAGCACCTCGGGGACAAGCGCAACGGTAGCCTCACGTGTTCAGCGGACGATGTGAATTAATTTCTGCACAACACCTTGAGCGACCCAGAGAGAGACCAGGAGCTGGAACCACACATCTCCCCTTATAAGCCCACAATCTCCAACGGTTGAGTTTGTTATGAGAGAGCCCAGCTGGATGGAGGTTCAGCAGGAGGTGAAAGGAGCCAGATCAGCCTCTGCCCCAGGACCCAGTGGAATCCCATACGTTGTTTACAAGAGCTGCCCTCAGCTCTTTTGGCATCTATGGAAAACCCAAAGGGTGATCTGGCGCTGGGGAAGAATTGCTAACCAGTGGAGGTGTGCTGAGGGTGTATGGATCCTCAAGGATGAGAACTCCAAGACCATCAATCAGTTTAGAAACATCTCACTTCTAAGCGTTGAAAGCAAGATATTCTACAGTGTCTTGTCACGACGCCTGACGGAATTCCTCCTAAAGAACAACTACATTGACATCTTGGTTCAAATGGGAGGGATACCTGGAGTGCCTGGCTGTTTGGAACACACGGTAGTGGTTACACAGCTCATCAGGGAGGCTTGTGAAGGAAAGGGAGACCTCATTGGATCCATATCACACAAACCTGTCAAGCTTGCCCTTCATCGACATCATGTTCCCCAGGAAGAACATGGACCTTATCCTAGACTACTACGACAACTTCAAGTTAAGAGTCACATTTGGGTCTAGTACATCTGACTGGCATCGACTAGAGAAAGGCATAATAACAGGCTGTACCATCTCTGTCATCCTTTTCGCCCTCGTCATGAACATGATCGTCAAGTCGGCCGAGGTTGAATGCAGCTTGACCAACTCTGGTGTGCGACAACCCCCAAGAAGGGCATTCATGGATGACCTGACAGTCACTACCACATCTGTCCTGGGCAGCAGGTGGATACTCCAAGGCCTAGAGAAGCTCATCACTTGGTCAAGGATGAGCTTTAACCCAGCAAAATCAAGGTCTCTAGTGCTGAAGAGGGGGAAAGTAGTGGACAAGTTCAGATTTTCACTCTCCGGAGCCACCATCCCATCCATTACAGAGCAGCCAGTCAAGAGCTTGGGGAAAATATTTGACTGCAGCCTTAAAGACACTGCTTCCATCCAGAAAACCAGCAAAGACCTTGAGGCCCGGCTTAGCATGGTGGACAAGTCTGGGCTTCCAGGGCAATTCAAGGCCTGGATCTACCAGCACTCATTCTTTCCCCGAATCACCTGGCCCCTGCTCATGTATGCTCTGCCCATGACCACATTCAAGGCCCTGGAGAGGAAAATCAGCTGCTACTTGCATAAATGGCCAGGTTTACCACGCAGCCTGAGCAGCGCTGCTCTGTACAGCACCAGCAACATCCTGCAGCTCCCAATCAGTGGCCTCATGGAGGAGTTCATGGTGTCCCAGACCCGGGAGGCACTGCAGTACAAGGAATCCAGGGACCCGAAGGCATCCAGGTTCAAACAGGCAGGAAATGGAGCGCAGCCAAATCGCTGAAGGTGGCTGAGTCACGGCTGAGGCAGAAGGCCCTGGTGGGGTCCACAGCTAGAGGGCATGCGGGGATTGGCTACTTCCCAGCCACTAGAGTCGACAGAGCCCAAGGCAAAGAGCGGGGAAACCTCATTCAGGAGGCAGGCAGGCGTAGAGAAAGTACGAGCCAGCAGGATGGTGGGAATGGGTCAGCAGGCAGCCTGGACTAGATGGGAGAATGTTCTGCAGCGAAAAATCACCTGGTCAACATCTGAAAAGCAAACTTTCATCGCATCAGGTTCCTTGTTCAGGCTGTTAACAACGTCCTACCCAGTCCAGCCAACCTCCATCTCTGAGGCAAAAGTGATACACCTCGCTGTCCTCACTGTCCGGGAAGGGGATCCCTGGAACACATTCTTAGCAGCTGCCCAAAAGCACTTGGCAACGGGCGCTACCGCTGGCGCCACGACCAGGTGCTTAAGGCAGTCGCTGAGAGTGTGTTCACAGCCATCAACACCAGTAAGGGCCCCCACAGGGCTAGAACCATCACATTCCTCAGAGCGGGAGAGAAGCCCCACACTCAACAGAGGGCAAAGTCTGGTCTCCTCACCACTGCTACTAACTGGCACCTGGAAGTGGACCTCGGAAAACAACTTAAGTTCCTAGCCAGGATAACATCTACACGGCTTCACCCAGACGTGATCATTGTTTCTGATTCTGATCACCAAGAAATTGATCATGCTGGAGCTCACAGTGCCCTGGGAAGAACGCATGGAAGAGGCCAATGAAAGGAAGCTGGCCAAGTACCAGGAGCTTGTGGAAGAATGGAGAAGGCAAGGCTGGCAAACTCACCAGTGGAGGTGGGCTGCAGAGGATTCTCAGGGCGCTCACTCAGCATAGTGTTCACGCTGCTGGGTATCACCGGGAAGGCAAAGAGGAAGGCCATCAGATCTGTAACTGAAGCCGTGGAGAAAGCCACCAGGTGGCTTTGGATCAAGAAGGCAGAACCGTGGGCAGACGCTGCTGGGACACAGGCCGGGGTCTGATCAACCCTGGTCGGACCCGAAACACCCAGTGACCCCAGGTAACATCACTGACGATGTGTCCCAGCGCAGCTGCAGGATGTATCTCGCAACAGTTGCAAATTACTTAAGAATGTGGATTGCAATTTATGGATTGGTCTTGAGGGAAGGCTCTCCGCGTCAGTCCTAGATCAAAATGGAATAATGGCGGTTAGGTGTGAAAACAGAGAAGGGGTTTGCTGACCCAGTCTCGGCCAAGACAACAAAACAGAGCCATTTGGTCGTCTTCATTTGTCCATCATTTTCTTCCTTCTGTCAACTGGGGTGAAGGTCCACGTCCCTGCCTGGGGAGCATCCCAATTTATATCTTAATTGAAGAAGAAGAAGACTGAAGAATCTTCAATTGTCACATGACACACCACACTTCAACACATGCATACCCACACACACACACACATACACATGCTTTGGATGGTGGCCAGTGAAATGTGGCCTCTGCATTTAACCCATCCTGGCTTGTCCTTCCTCTGGGGGGGATAGCCAGGAGCCGTGGGCAGCATTCAACGACGCGCCCGGGGAATTGAATTGAATTGGTATTGAATAGAGGTGTTAGTAGATCCAGGATCTCTACAGGGTTCATACCCACCTCCTGTGAATCTCTGGGGGAGAGTGTCCAAAGAAGGCAATCCTGCAGTTATGTTCAAATACGTTTTTGTGGGCATTAAGCCGTATTGAGTTTGGAAGGTAACGGCAGATTTGTGTTGATCTTATATAGATAGATAGATAGATAGTACTTTATTCATACTCAGAGGGAAATTACAGTGTACATCAAAATAGGTTTATAATATTAAAGCAATGGAATAAAAAATATAACAATGAAAATGGCAATATGTGGCATGTGAAAATATACAATACAACCTCAAATTAACTGTACACAATGCAAATGGCAAATGGCAAACAAGCATACACCAAACATAATGACAAAACAAAGATATCCTCAGAAGATAACAGGAAAACAATAACAAAAATAAAATAACAATACAAATAAAATGAAATAAATAAACCAAATAAATTCAACAAAATAAATATAGTTAAACGTAAAAGCTTAGTTTGAAGATATTTCAAGATTTTTGATGACTTATGTTTACTGGCATCTCCGCCCCACCCAAACGGCCCCGGCCCCCAAGTGGCCCCCAGAGCTTTCCGACTCCTCTTCCATCTAAAGTTTAAAGTGCAACCACTCGACCGCCAGCCACACCGCACCAACATCAGCTGACAGCTAATTTCCCTATTGGAGGCGACGGAGATGGATGGGGGAATAGCATAGTGCTCGTGTGCGTGCGCGTGCGTGTGTGTGCATATGCGTGTGTGCGTGTGTGTGTGTGTGCATGAGTGCATCTGTGTGTGTGTGTGTGGTAAGTGTGTGGCGACGTTGTGTATTTGCGATAAAGCCTGCGAGGGTTTATCACAGCATCGAGGCTCAAGCTGAACACCGAGGTAATAAGTCCCGAGGTGATAAAAGAGAGAGAGACAGAGAGAGAGAGAGAGAGAGAGAGACTGATAGAGAAGGAGATGGATAGATAAAGAGAGAGAGAGAGACAGAGTACCTTACAATTGTTTTCCTTCTCCTCTGGATGGAGGAACACTGCACAATTGAGTAAATGTCTGAGCCATCAGTACAATAGATGTCCAAATCTGTTTTGAGGCGATGAAAGAGGAGCAGGCGGGGTCAAGGGTTTGGATGTGCTCACACAGATGCACACACACACACACACACACACACACACACACACACACACACACACACACACACACACACACACACACACACACACACACACAGACACACACACACTTTCATCTTCACAGGGCTGCATGTGTTTAGTTGACTCATGCATTTAGTGTAGCACGCTCACTACCTAAGAGGATGCCATGAACATGCTGGACTGGGGTTTCGCCTGAAATCCCCCCGACCCCCACCAGCCTACACACACACACACACTCTCTCTCTCTCGCTCTCTCTCTCGCTGTCTCTCTTTCTCTCTCTCATACACACACACATACACACCTCCTGCGTAAGATTCATAAAATAACCCGGCCGACAAAATGACTCAGTACGGACGGTCTTCCATTCCAAGGTTTGTATTTCTTTTTACAGTTTTACAGGTCATGTTTTATAATGGCCTGACGTGACATTTGGTTATCCGACAGAATAATGGCGGGACATTAGTTCATTGCGACATGCTATTCCAAAATGTAGCTGTGACAGGAGGGGCGGCGGGGGGGGACAGCGGAATTGAAGCGGTCACTGGTTTGATTGTTTTCTGCGCAAGACGTTAAACCCCACCCCGCCTAAATGTTCCCAACGAGCTTGTTAGGTGGCCTATTCCATCAATCAATGCTTTTACATGCGCTTAATACCCCAATTAAGCTCAATAGTCGATTTAAGGTAATAATGCAATAAAGGTGTTTACATGCATCTGGAATAATGGGATTACTGAATAACCCGAGGTTTACACAGCATAGCGTGGAGTAGTCGGACATTTTCTTGAATATGTCCCCATTCAGGTTCTTGCGCCCGTCCAAAAATCTCACGATATTAAGCTCCATCATCAAACTCAACACTCACTTCCCGATCGAAAGTGCACGTGTTTAACGGCGGTTGCCACGGTGTATGTTGTCTATCTGCCGAAACAACTCTTGATGAAGATAATCAGGGTAAGGTGTTTACATGACAGTGGAGATATTTGGAATATTTCCTTAACCCGATTGGGATAAACTAATTTAACTGTATGTAAAGGCACTGACTGTTTTGTTATGTTCTGATAAACTGGTGAATGAAAGGTTGTCATTGGCTAGAAATGGAATAGGCTGGCTAATTTGTATAATTTGTTTATACATTCATCTGTTTTTGGTTATTGGTGAAACAGTGTAGAACGACGACAAAGAAAACGCACAAATACCTTTTAGTTTACTTCAAAGATTTACTTTCCAATTTCACAAATTTTTGAGGTCTCAAATGGGCAGGAATTTTTAATTATTAATTTTTAATAAAAAATAAATAAAATAAAATTGTCCAACGGCCGGCCCATTAAGCAGGCGCAGCAGCCCATTGGTTCATTTTCTATACTGACACTGGGCTGACCAATCACATCTCTTACTAGGCCCCACCCCTCCCCTCCTGTCCTCTGTTTCTGGTGTCAGACATTGCAGCTCAGAGCTCTGTAGCTCCGCAGCACGATTAGAGTGATTTTTCTTTTTTTGTTGTCAAACACTCCCTTTTTATCTATCTATCTATCTACCTATCTATCTATCTATCTATCTATCTATCTATCTATCTATCTATCTATCTATCTATCTATCTATCTATCTATCTGTCTGTCTGTCTGTCTGTCTGTCTGTCTGTCTATTTGCAGCCTTATTAAGAGAGCTCAAACAGACTACTCCGTATGCGCTTTGTGATGGCATGTATTATAGCTGGACTGGACCATTGTTTTGTAATAGCTTATCCTGTGTGTGTGTGTGTGTGTGTGTGTGTGTGTGTGTGTGTGTGTGTGTGTGTATGTGTGTGTGTGTGTGTGTGTGTGTGTGAGCGTTATTTTTGAGTAACGTCCTCATTTTAAGAATATCCCTCCCATCTCTCTCTTTCTCCCTCCCGCCGTCCCTCTCTTTTCTCTGTGCTCTCGACAGCACTGATAGCTCTTCTATCTCAAACAGTGAGACTCTCCAGGCTACTCTCAGCAGTCATCCTCACTTAGTGAACACACACACACAAACAGACACACACACACGTACAAAATAGTCACATAATACATTTGCACATGCACACACCATCGCCTGCATTCTTCCACACAGCACAATCACATGAGACATTTGCACACTATTTGTACACACACACACATTGAGTCTTGGAGAAGAGGAAAGTGCACTGACATGCGCGCAACCAAGCAGTTGTTTACAGTGGATTTCTGGGAATTCAACCCGTTAAAAGTACTACTTTGTGACTTACTTCTTCCACGGGTTTCTCCATCAAACAAAGACACCTCCCTGAATTTGCCCTGAAGACACCTTTCAGAAGCAGCGTGGCTTCCCAGCGTCTTGCACAGCTGTGTTTGAGCTGCACATGGGCTCACTTGAGCGGATCAGCGTTAAAGGGATTTCCACCGGTAGGAGACGGTGGGCACATATTGCCGTCGGATTTTATCAGCAGAGTTTCGAAATGTTTCCACCCAGGCATTGTTAGAATGTTGGCCATCATTTATACAATTGTTCATAGCAAGTCCTTGCTTAACAAGTTATTATAGGTAGTCCTCACTTAACGACCTACCTGTTTAATGACTGTTCGGACTTACGACTAGCTCTCTGACCAGTCTGTATTGTACACTGCATACAACGCCACGGTGTGTGAGCTGCGTGCGCGGCGTCTCAGCGTCAAGCAGTTCAGTGCGTATCACCCTTTATACACTATATGCACTATATACACTATATATACTATATACACGATATATACTATATACACTACTGTATATACACTATATACACTTTATATACTATATACATTGTATACATCTTATCACGGTTCTCAGTCTCAGTCTTGTTCCCACAGTCTGTCAGTATTCACTACACTAGCGTTCACAAGGCCACGCCTCCTTACCGTGAAATAACACGGGTCCTCGCTTATCGACCAATTCACTTAACGACCTGGTCCTAGGAATGGAACTCTGTCATTAAGTGAGTAGTACCTGTATTGAGAAACTTTTCACTCTGCTGTAGCTTCTCACTGTGCTTAAATGCCGTCCGACGGGGCAAATGTCTTAAAATCTTAAGACTGCCTTGGAAACCCTTGACGCATAACCCTCTGTAAAATTGTCTGTTCTTTGGTTTTGTTGACTTAACATTTGGTACAGTTGTAATCAAGGGGTAGGAGAAGAGATTTGGTACATCGTTTTTCATGGGATCTTGAATATAATGGCGTTTTAGCCTTTGCTTTATTTCATCTTCCTTCACTCTGCCAGTCATAATAGTTATGTATTTCTTGATCATGGATATAGGATATAGGATATGACTGAACCATTCTGGGTGTCAGTTTTGGTGAAGGCTTTAAAAAAACAGGGCAGAGGGTACCAGTAGCAGCTGCCCGCATGTCATTTCGAGGCAGTAAGCATTTTGTAGAATTCAGTTACATGGAGCAGTAAATTGTCACCAGAGTGCGGCCATTTCCGGATGTAACTTTGACTGAGTGATAGCGTCAGTGGTTCATCCCCATGCTGCCAAATTCGGTTTTTGAGTTATTTCGTTATTTTTGTAGTCGCGTTCAATCAACAAATGATCATTCCTCCAATTAATGGCATGGCAAGGAAACGCTGTTTTGTGTGTTGTGGAGGAGGGGTCCTTTTTCACCCTTTCTCTCCGCCTTTTTAGTTAAGGCAGCTGCAGAGAGAGTGTAAGAGTGTAGCTCTTACACGGCAAAATTAATGAGGCACTGCATAATGACCTAAGGAGAGTGTCTGCGTGTGTGTGTGTGTGCGGGTAAATATTGGCTATTGGCTATATTGGTTATTTAGACAGGTTGGAGTAATTGATGATCTAATTTGCTGGAGCTGGGTGGAGACATTGAGAGAGCGAGAGGGAGAGAAAGAGTGGGGCAGAGAGAAGAGGAGAAACAAGGAGAGAGAGACAGATAGAGGGAGGGAGAAAAGTAGGAAGGAAGAGAGAGGGGAGTTAGTTGCTTGGTTTGGGAAAGCATGCAGAATACATTTTTGTAAGCATTAATCCACATTGAGTTTGTAAGTTAACGCAGATCGAGCATTAGATACCTAGATAGATAGATAGATAGATAGATAAAGTGGACCTATGCTGACCTATGGCTTCTGGGTTTCATTCTATTTATATTTATATTTATTCTTATCAGTCCACCAAAATATGTTTCTGAACAAATTTTAGGTAAGAAATAAGCAATGAAGTTGCTGAATCTTTACTCATATTTGATCTACAAGGCCGAAGTTAAACGTTTGCACCGCTTTGCACCCGGACTATCGCACAAAGGAAGTTTTTGTTTCATGTAAACGTTGGAAAATAAAATAAAATAAATAGATACATCTACAATAAAAACACACTATTTTTATTGGTTTTGTTGGAGAAACACATAGTGGGTGTGATGGAGCAGATGACCATATAAGGAAATCTGTGAGGAGGACATCAGCTCATGCAGAGAGTAGAAAAAAAGCGCTGGAAACCTAGAGTTTAGAGCGATCAGAAGCTTGAGCGTTTTGTTCACAGCAATTACTTTGTCATTAGTTGACCTCATGATTTGGCTAGACAGAAAATAAGGAAAAGCATAATAGGTCCCCTTTAAAAGGTGGTGTCACATATTTGTCACTTGTTTTCTATCTCAATAGGGCACACACAAGGATTTAGGAGGGACTGGCGATCATACTGAAGCAAACATCGCAGGATTCTATCACGCACTACAGGAGCCGAGACTTAAGACAATATTAAAAATGAAACAACTGCTGGCCATGAAGTCTATCATCAGTCGATCATATGACTTCATTCATTTGACAGTCATGTTGTAGATTTTTTCAAATATCACCTCTCTTTAATTATCTCTCTCTCCCTCTCTCTGTCTCTCTCTCTTTTTCTATGATTGCCTTCTTAGTTTCAATGGGAATCATTGCCTTTTTCTTTTTCCCATCATCCTTCTTTTAGGACTCATCATGAAGGGTGAAAATAAACAAAATACACAGCACTCACGATGCACGGGCACACACGATGTAGGTCGCCCGCTGACTGAGAACGAACATGCCCGCCGATGCGCCAACTGCAAGTTTCCACGGTCGTGTCTTGGAGCAGTTGGTCGCATGTCAATACAAATTTTTGCGACTATCGCTACTCGTATCTTGGATTAGTCGTAAGCAGATGCAGTCGTAAGGCAAGGTACCACTATTTATATATATGTATCTCTCTCCCTCTAGCTCTCTCTCTCTCGCTCTCTCTATATATACTGTATATACATATATATATATATATATATATATGTATAAAGAGAGAGAGAGAGAGAGAGAGAGAGAGAGAGAAAAACAGTGTGTGTGTGTGTGTGTGTGTATATATATATATATATATATATATATATATATATTCACAGTTTCTCTCTTTCTGTGGCTGTGAGATAGCACTGAACAATTGTGGTAAATTCCATTAATTAATGTAGTGACACACACACACACACACACACACACATTCACTCACTCACTCACTTACTTACTCTTCCCTCACCTCCCCTTGTCTCACTTTGCTCTCTAGCAGTAATGATGTCGGCACGTTTGTCTTTCTGTTCATCTGTGTGTGTGCGCGAGGGTGTTTGTGTGTCTATGTGTGTGTGTATTCTCAGCTCTG
The DNA here is from genome assembly GCF_960531495.2 of Zeus faber. Classification (NCBI taxonomy): domain Eukaryota; kingdom Metazoa; phylum Chordata; class Actinopteri; order Zeiformes; family Zeidae; genus Zeus; species Zeus faber. Next base: position 5,198,253 of record NC_137205.1, read on the forward strand.
ATGGATCACAGGGCTGTCAGCCCGGAGGATTTTCCCGCTGATGGCCGCAGAGCTCTTACTCTTTGTGACAGATTCTGGTCGCTGGCCCACACACACACTGCTAACACACACACGCACACATGCACACGCACTGAAAAAAAAAAAGGATATAGGATATATATTTTTTTACATTAACATTTTTTATTTTAAATAATCCGGGTTGATCATCTGAGGGTCTTTTGCACAAATATAACGTTTTTTCACATTTGTTTTCAAACGTATCAATTTGATTGATATATGATTATAAAATAGAATCCAGCCTCTGGGGGTGCACAAGCCAGTGTATCATCATTGCCGGTCCCAAGCCCGGATGAATAGAGAAGGTTGCGTCAGGAAGGGCATCCGGCATAAAAACCATGCCAAATCAAATATGCGGACAACAAATCTGATTTCCATACCAGATCGGTCAAGGCCCAGGATAACAACGACCGCCACTGGTGCCATTAGCCAGCTGGGTGCTTGCGGAAATTGTGCTACTGTCGGCCGAAGAAGAAGAAGAAAAGGGGGAAGGTGTGTCCAGAGACAGCAGGAGAGTAAGAAGGGTAGGAGAGTAGAGTTGAGAGTAGGAACTTTGAACGTTGGCACTATGAAGGGTAAAGAGAGAGAGCTGGCAGACATGATGGAGAGAAGGGAGGTAGATGTACTATGTGTACAAGAGACCAGGTGGAAGGGGAGTCCACCCGCAGAAATTCAGAAGCCCGCGGAGCAACACCCACACCGAGCCCTCGAGGTGACCTTGCACCCCTGAACACACACATACAACTCACCCCCATGTGCAGGGACAAGACGCAGCCGCAGAACCTGGGCCGCGGGTGCCAGGCACAGAACGCAGGCTTAGGTCCGGTGCTGACGGACTGACATCCCACGCCCAACCGCACCCACCGCAAGGACGAGGCTCCCCCACCACAACCGACCAGACGCTCCATCTAGCCGTGAGCCCCAATCCACGTAGCCGAGTGTGCTTAGTGCAGGGAACCTGGATGTCAGCCCCGGCCAACGATAGCAGGCCGCCAGATATGTGGGCCCGCACCCCAACCCACAACAGCAAGCGGCCTCCCAGGCACCCTGGAAGGCACACGGCGGGCCGCCACGTGGCAGCATGCAAGAAACCACCAGGTGCAAGGATTTGAACCCAGCCGGCAGGGGGCCCCCCCGGCTGACCCACCATTACATTTAGCAGACGCTTTTATCCGAAGCGACTTACAATTATTCAAACACCGACAGACGCAGCCATCAGGAGCAATTAGGGGTTAAGTGTCTTGCTCAAGGACACAACAGCATGCTAGCAGGAGGAGCCTGGGATCAAACCAGCAACCTTAGATTACTAGACGACCAGCTCTACCTCCTGAGCTACCAAGCATATATGAGTGGAATTAAAATTTCAGGACGGACGAGAAGCATGTCGGGGCAGTAGCACGATAACCACCATCAGACCAGTATAAGACCCTGTTTTTTTATTCAATTCAAAATAATTTTCACTTTTGTTTGCTGCACGAGGAATTGTGTCTTTTGACGGATGATATTATCAAGTTGAGATGTAATTGTCCGAATCTCATTTCAGATTTGCTCAGTGGGTGAGTCGGCTCGTTGGGAGTGCAAGTCTTTCATCGTTGTTCTAGTTTATTTTGGCATTCTTGTCCTTTCTTTTTCTTGTGAGTGGGTAAAGGAATAATGCTACCTCTCAGAACTGCCTTTGCCATTTTCCAGAGTAAGGATGGCAATATTTCTGGAGAGTCATTCAGTTGAATGAAGGAAGTCCATTCTCTGGAAAATAAATAGTTAAGATCTGTCAGAAATTAGGTGTGAAACCACCATCTGCCAGGAGGGTTCGGGTCAGTTTCATTTATGAGGTTGAAACTATTTTTTTATTTTTTATTTTTTATTTTTTGTTGAGCGTTGTGTAATCTGTCTGCGTAAAAACAGCGCAATCACACTCGGCGATTAAAGCCGCGCTTGTACGTTGACCTTCGAATATTAGAGTTGACAGCGTGATTTCACTACGAGACTGATGGGGGACCATAAGCGCAAAGGCAGAGCAGAGGGTTTTTTTAATTTTATTTTTTAATCCAAATATCAGTTGTCAAGTTTGGTTAAAATCTAATAATATAAGCCCAAATAATAGCCATATTTAAGCGGGCGCCATTGGGGTTTTACGGCAGGAGAATGACAGAGCAACCATGGTGTTTTAAGTTGAATATTCCAGAATAAATTACTTTGTTTAGCTGGTAGGAAAAAGGAGAAGAGAAAGTCCAGACGACTACCGGATCTAATTTCTTGGCAAGATATGATGTATGCATTCTGAACGCGTCCTCATTGGTCGAGTTCAAACGAGTCTTTATTGGTGGAA
>NC_137205.1:5205638-5220638 GCF_960531495.2 Zeus faber
CTGGATGAACGTAAAAAAAAAAAAAGCTTTAATTTGTTATGCCTCTTGTTTTTTTTCTCAAGTTTATATGGGCCCATCATTTCTTAATTCCAAATTGAGAAAACGAAATGAGAGCAGTTGCTTATTTTATTTTTATTAACTTTTTTTATTTGGACATTTATTGATATTAGCTCAGAAATGCCGAAATTAAACCGTCGACGCAGGGTGACGCAGTGGAAGACTTTGAATTCGATTGCCTCTAAGTGTGCGTGTACTGGGCTAGTATGCCGGGTGGAAAACCTAATGCCACACAGGAAGTGACGTTGTTTCGCACATTGCATATCAGGGAGACCGAAGCTTGGCTGCTGCCTCAAGTAGGAACATTTTTTTTTCTAGGGGTTCTAATAATAATAATAATAAAAATTAATAAACACTAATAATAATAATAATAATAATAATAATAACAATAAAAATGTTTTTTTTGTAAATCAGAATTGCAATAGCAATTGCAGTTGAACCGAGAACCTCTTCGGCCAGAGCCACAGGCCCCAAGCCAAACTTCCAATAATGGATTCTATCGCGCACTGATTTGGTCCTCAACCCGTGGAGGAATTTATGCACTCACAGGTTAGGAGAGAAGAGCTCTGGAGTCTTGGATGCATTGACAGCTTGACAAATGCTCACAGCATTTCATTAACCTAACATTACTAACTTAAAGAAGTGACTTGGCGGCTCCACATTAATCCAGACGCCTGTTCCTTGAAGGGATCCGCGTTTACAAACCGGCAAACAGTAATTCTTCGAGGTACAAGAAGGTGGAACATTTGCGTTGTTTTTATTTATTTCTTTGTTTGTTTGTTTATTTATTTATCTGTTTATTTTCACACTGACCCAATTTTGCAGTACACATCCTACCATAGGCCTGCTGCAGCTAGGATGAAAACACAAGACTGAGAAAAATAAAAGAAATGGAAGTGGGGAGAAGAGAAGTGGTGAAAGAACAAGCCACGTTATGTTTTTTTTGGGGTTTTTTTCGATGTTTTCTGAACGGATCAAAAGTGCTGAAATGGGGGGAGGAAATGGCCGCCGCCTTCTAGACAACTTGTCACTCGGCAACTTTCCTCCATCAACACCGTTTTTCTGTAAACCGACCTCTTTCGTCCATCGCGAAACTCGCTTGGCTAACTGGCCAATGTTAGCGAAGCGTTCCTACGTACAATGTGCCCCTGTAGGGCTACATTATGCCAAAACACTGCTTGTATGTGTGTGTGTGTGTGTGTCTGTGCTTGCCTTGCCCACATAAGGGAATCTAGGTCTTTGAAGCTAAATATAGTCGAGCCATGTAAGACATTTTGAATACATCGAAAGGTCTGTAGGGATATTTTTCTGTGTGTGTGTGTGTGTGTGTGTGTGTGTGTGTGTGTGTGTGTGTGTGTGTGTGTGTGTGTGTTTGTGGTTTGACACATGTATACAGTGTATAGATAGCATGTGTGCATTTCGGTATAGCATGCTATATACGCACTGTACACATGCTTAGACAGAGCGGCAAGTCAATTAATTCTGAGATGTACAATGTTTTTCCTCTCCCTCTTTGATTTCTGTATTAACAGAAATCAGAGACTACTTATCAGACACTTCCTTCACCCGTGCTCTGTTCGGTCTATCAAAGAGGTGTGTGTGTGTATGTGGGAGTATGTTTGTGAGTTGGGGGTTGGGGGGTGATCTCATTATGCGCACACAATCAATTTGGTCAATCTTTAATCATATGTACTGTACACCTCACATCTGTGGCTTTCTGGCTTTCTGAGTCTGGCTAGGCAAAAAATCAATTATGGATGCACACGCCGTCACCCCCCTGACACACACATATGCACGCACACACACACACACACACACACACACACACACACACACACACACACACACACACACACACACACACACACACACACACACACACACACACTCACACATGCACACCCTCGGGTCTGCCGAAACACAACTCAGCAAGATCGCGAGGCACATTCTCTTTCTCTCTTTCTTTTTTTTCACACCCTGGCCCCCCGATGGAGGACTGGGGGGAAATAGCGTCCCATGTCCTTATTTGTCTTAAATGCCTGCAGATGAAGCACCGACAGACAGACACTTACTGACAGGCGGTCCGGGACCCGTCCATAACTGTCGCTACCGTTTGAGTTGTTACATAACAGTTTTTGATGTATTTGAGACATCTCACAATAAACGTCCTTGATGATGCCAATGTACAGATTAATTTTAAGCAATTTTACTTTATATTTTGTAGCAACTTGATGTCAATGAATGTGAGCGTCGGATTGTGTCATATTTGACAAGACATTGTGGAAAACGGTGGATTCCTTTATCGGTTCCACACAGAGTGTGGTGAGGTAGTGTAGGGGGAGGTGGTGTAGAGGTAGAGTAGGGGAGGTAGAGTATAGAGGTAGAGTAAATGTGCAGTTGAGGTAGAGTTGAACTAGAGTAGAGTTAGAGTTAAGGTTGAGGTAGAGTAGAGGTAGAGTTGATGAAGAGAAGATTGAGGTAGAGTAGTGGCAGGGGGTGGTAGTGTAGAGGTAGAATTGAGCTACAGTATAGTTAGACTAGAGGAGGTAGAGAAGCAGAAGCGTATAGGGAGGTAGAGTAGGGGTAGAGTAGGAGTAGACTAGAGGAGGCAAAGTAATGATAGAATAGAGGAAGAGTTGAGGAAGAGTAGATGAATGTAGAGTAGTGGTAGAGGGAGGTTGAGTAGAGGGAGCTGAAGTAGAAGTAGAGTGAAGGTAGACTAGATGTACAGTTGAGGTAGAGTAGAGGAATAGTTGAGTTAGAGTAGAGTTAGACTTGAGGAGGTTGAGTAGTGGTAGAGTAGAGGGATGTAGAGTTGAAGTAGAGGAGTGGAAGAGTAGAGGGACTTAGAGTAGAGGTAGATGTAGAGTTGGGGTAAAGAAGAGTAGCGGTAAAGTAGATTGAGGTCGAGTAGAGTGATAGATCGAGTATACACCCTTGTTACCCAGACACCACATACTTTTGAAAGCAATCCGTAATATTCCCAGGACGGAGATTTGATGTTCATCTTGGACGTCTGGAGGAATTCCCCGGGTAAGCATCGCTACAGCAACACGCAATCACACTCGATTACGTCAAAACGATGGAGGAATAACGTCGCTTTTCTTCCCTATTATTCAGCAAAGCATGCCAAGTCGGCACTGAAATAAGTGGCTTTTTCCTCAAACACTCACTCACTTCACTTCAAATAGGCTATTTATATACCTCCGAGACCGAGTGGTACGCTGTTGTTGTGTGTGTATGTGTGTGTGTGTGGGTGTGTGTGTGTGTGTGTGTGTGTGTGTGTGTGTGTGTGCATGTGTGTGGACAGAGGTGGAAACTGAGTCCTCGCTGTACAAATTTAAAAGAGTGGATTAAAAGCACCATCCCCAAACCGTTTGAGATGGAGTGAGAGAGAGAGAGAGAGAGCGATAGAGAGAGGGAGAGAGAAACTGAAAGATATAGTTAAGCACAGCAGCTCAACAAAATATCATCATAACACTGTACGAAATTGACGTTTGTCAACTAGGGAAAAGGAATCATCCTTAAGTCCAAGGGAGACGTTTTATGCTTTGAAACGACTCGAGGAGTGGCATTTCAGCCGTCAGTGTGAAAGCTTGGGAGCTGTTCCTGAGATAATTCACAACGACGGAGAACACTGTGAATTGAATCTGATGAAATTAAACGCAAAATGAAGCTTTCTGATTTCAGTTCCGTTCTGAATGTTCAGAAATACCTCTTTCACCCTTAGGCCCTGACTACACGTATACATATTTTTTCTGAAAACGAGCTTTTCCCCCTCTGTTAAACAAAAAAATATATAATCAGTCCACATGAGAAGGCAAAAATGTTTTAAAACGCTCCCCTATACATTACAGTCTAATAGGGGGCAATAGTATCTCATAAACTTGCATGCACAAATGTGAAAGTTGAGGTCATGACGTTAGTTTTCAAGAAGCTCCGTTTTACCTCTGCACACAAATACACAACAACAGAGTTTTGAAAAATCTCCACCCTGAAGCCGTTTTCAAAAAGCTTTGTTTTCAGTGACCCTGAAACGCCGTTTTTGTATGGACAGGAGGCCAAAATGCAAAACACACAAAGTTTTCAAAAATATACGTAATTGTCCGGGCCTTAGTCACATTGTGTCTAGTTTTTGGCCCCCACAACACCATTGACTGTCGTGTGCACTGAAAAATCAGCGTTAAGTTAGCAAAAACTAGATTGTTTCCCTGCCTTTCAAATAAAAGAAGAATATTGCATGAAACCTAAAGAATCAACATTCATATTGCAAATTTTTTTTTATATAGCAATGAAAAAAGCAGCACATTAAGAACTTCAATAACTGCTGTTTTTACGGCTGTTTCGCTTAAATCACTTTGTCAGTCCTGATAATACATATATGCATATATTATAATATATACATAATATTATCTGTATTATCAGTTTTATATCAAATAACAGTCAATCTCACAGTCTGTGTCATAAGAATATCTGGTAAATTACCTGCTCTAATAAGTAGCTGAACTCCAAAGCTGTAATTACTGTCTATGACTCCCATTTGTGTGGTTTGTTTTATTAAATGTGAAACATTTTTTATTTTTTTTTTCTGCGTCCACAAGCTTTGCCCTGTACAGATGAGTGGAGTGGAAGATGTAGTTATAGAGTAGGAGATGGGTGGAGGGAGAGGGAACGACAAGAAAGGAAAGTGGATTTTCAAGTGGGGGGGGGGGGGGGTTTGAGAGCAGCTAAATACACACACTTCAGTCCATTATTTTCCTTCTTTTTCAAAACACACATTATTGAAAAGCTGCTCTGCTGACTCAGTTCAAAAGGGAATTTAAGAAAATATCTAAAGGTGCGTGTGTGTGTGTGTGTGTGTGTGTGTGTGTGTGTGTGTGTGTGTGTGTGTGTGTGTGTGTGTGTGTGTGCGTGCATGCGTGCATGCGTGCATGCGTGCGTGCGTGCGTGTGTGTGTGTCCTCTAGGGGTTTGGGACAGAATTCCAGGAGATCTGCAGCAATTATTATTATTATTTTTGTTATTATTATTATTATTATTGTTACTATTATTATTATTATTATTATTATTATTAATAATAATAATAAAGATGTAACTGGTGATGTTCTACAGTCGTGGTGTTTTGAGTGCTGTTTTGGGAACCCAAAGCTGTCGGGTGGCGTTTTTCAAAGTCTGGCTCACGACCCGCGGATGGGTGGCAGGGCAGTGTTATCGGGTTGCCAAATCGAATAGCAGAATTTCTTCCTTAGCCTTTTCAAAAATTGCATTTTATTCACAGCAAACCTCCAAGCTGCATAAGGGAACTAATGGAGGCGTAGGCTAATTAATCTACTAACAAAATGCAGTCTACACTGTAGACTGCATTTTGTTAGTAGATTTATTTTCAACAACACCCAACACCTCATCCGAGACCGAGTGGTACGCTGTTGTTGTGTGTGTGTGTGTGTGTGTGTGTGTGTGTGTGTGTGTGTGTGTGTGTGTGTGTGTGTGTGTGTGTGTGTGTGTGTGTGTTTGTGTGTGTGTGTGTGTGTGTGTGTGTGTGTCCTGACAGTGTGTAGTTGTAGTATTTAGAGTTAATTAGAGTAGAGCAATCCGATCCAGGGTGTTGTTGTGAAAATTAATCTACTAACTTAGACACCAGGCTATGTTAGTAGATGAATGGGTGGCACCCAACACCCAACACCAACCTTTTCACAATAACACCTTCAGTGTTTTTGTGAAAAGGTTGTCTACCTGCTGTTAATATTAGTCAAAATGCATCATTTGTTTTACAAAGATGTCACATTTCATATGTCTCCGCTGATGTACCTACTGTATATATAGCATTTGGAGAACAACTCATTGTGCTTGAAACTTACCAACATGAGGGTTTTTATAATCCTATAGATTACACCGTTTTGTTATAATTTTGGGATTACACAAATCTAGTCATCTGTAAATCTTCTTGCTGTTTACCTAATAAATGTCTCAGTTTGGCAACTTGTGCCGCTTTATAAGGCTTTATTAGGGAAAGTGTTGTCTGTGTATTTCACTGCAGCTCAGTCAGAAACTGCTCCCGCAATTTATTTGTCCTTTTTTTTTTTTTCTGCTGAGGCACACGTCGGCCAAGACTGTGTTTTTAAAGGGCTGTTTATTTAATTTGCATTGTGGTTTTAAATCTGCAGTTCAATCCCCGCTGCACGTTCCACCAGGGGAACACTGTTCCACTTTCTCAATTATCTGTGTGTGTGTGTGTGTGTGTGTGTGTGTGTGTGTGTGTGTGTGTGTGTGTGTGTGTGTGTGTGTTGAGTGTTTTAAAAAAAAAATCATATCCTTATATATATATATATATATATATATATATTGTTTTTTTCTGTGAAACTGGGGCAGTCTGCCTTCACAAAGGCGGAGCCCGGTGTGTCTCATTAGCACTGCGTGTCTCGAGATCAGCAAAACAGAAATTTGAGGACACGAGCAACGAGCAACAGCCTTCCAAATTCTTCTCTCTCTCACAATTTCTCTTGTGAAATGCGACCTATTTCACTTCTGAAAACCCTCCCTCAGTAAGGCTGTTGGACAAGACCTATCGATTTATAATCAGTCTGCCGGTCCTTGAAAGGTCTCCAAATGTCTTAAATTCAGTTCTACAAATATAAGCCCTTCAAAGTCAGTAGTTAGTCTTTGTCTTTCTTTTGAACATAAACATTGTCCGATTTTATTTGTTTATTAATTTTTTATCGAAATGTTGAAAGCTAAAAGTTATTCTAGTTCATCAGTCAACTTTAAGCCAGAACCCTAAGCCTACTGTACTACTGCACCTTTTATTTACCTGAAAAGAGAAACTTCTCGTGATCACCTGTAGGAAGTTCTGTGAACAAAAATAAATGGTTAGATTCATCCCAGTTCCTAATCACCTGCCTTGCTATCTGACCTCAAGAGAAATGTGAGAGTAACAGTTCATAGACTCGTGTTGTCCATAACCTGCCCTATTTACAGCTTACTGTATGCTTATCTCTGCACTGTACTGAATGGTACTTACTTTTATATGTACCTGCAATGCTTAATACAGTACTCCAAAAGTCTGTCTTACATTTTGTTAAAAAGTATGAGACTTTACTCTGTTACCTGCAGACACCCAAAAAGCAATCTATCGTTCATTGTCGAGCCATACTGTATATTCTTATGGTTATCACCGTGGACACAAAACACACACATGCACGCACGCATGCACGCACATACGTGTGCGCGCACGCACACACACACACACACACACACACACACACACACACACACACACACACACACACACACACACACACACACACACACACACACACACACTACGGTAGACGCAATGTTGCAGCCGCAGTGGGGTGCCACGATGTGAAGCAATCCCACCATTATTCAACTCCAGACCCTGGAGTCATGGCTACAGTAGCTCCACATAGACACACACACACACACACACACACACACACACACACACACAACCTATCTGTCTTCAAACTGCGCGTTTACAGCGTTTCCCTTTTGCCCCGAGTTCAAATTTGGTTCCGAGTGCTCGGCACCTTGCAAACAAGCGCAAATAAGGTATATTCCGGCCAAGCTTGACAGCGGCTTGTCCAGCCACCAGGTCATGGGGCGAAATGGGAATATAATATGATCGCCTGGCTCGGAAAAGACTCTCCTACACTTCTCTTTTTTATCTCCTACGACTGGCAGTTAAGGAGCGTAAGGAACAAGTCCACCAGCAGCGCAGAAAGAAACATCGTTGTTCATAGTGTTGAAGTGTTCATGCATTCATTACTTTGCAGTGCAATGTGTTTTCCACATTTTGTTACATTACATAATTGATTGATTAAATTGATTTAATCCAACAAACTACACAGAGTACCCACAACAACAAAGTGAAAACAGATTTTTAGAAATGTTATAGTAATAAGTAGATTAAACACCTGAAATATTACATTATCACACAAATGTGGGTAAAGTATTTCCAACTGCATTATACTCCAAATGAACTCCAAAAATAAAACTTGAGGTTTGAAGTGAAATCAGTCAACCTATTTATCAATCCATCAAACTTTATTTGCAGTATATGGCACATGCAATGCCATGTGCTTAACTTACCATGAAACAAAACAAAATAAAAAAATGTTAATATAAGAACTGTTGTAAAAGCCAACAACCCACATAGACAACAATACATGAAAACTAAACCATTTAAAAAAGGCTAAGCAAGTTCTTAAGCTTATAACATATCAACCAATTTAGCCCTTGTTTTGCCATCTTAAGGACATAGAAGTCAGTAGATTTGAGGGACATTTTGAAGCAGTTAAGAAGAGATATTTCAAAGCAGTAAATGGCCTTAAACATTTGGTATTGGAAAAGGAAATAAATTGAGAAACAGTATCAAAGTCAACGTATAATAATCAATCATAATAAACAATCAATGTATAATAAACAGTCATAATAATAATATCTCAGTACCCCACCCTAATGCATACAGGATAAGTGCAGAGATGAGTGATGGGTTGTTAGTACTATATTAATGCAGAGTTGTCTGACTGATTATATTTTTTGTGAAGTAGAGATGATGAAATGATTCCTCTGTGGTATCATTTAAATGTGTTAAGGCAAGAGGCCTGCATGTGCACTTGGCACATAGCCGCTACGGCAGCAAGGGATGTGGAGCAACGGATTTATGTCATGCCAAAAAGAAGTAATCCAACTCTGAAAAAATTGGGAACCTGTAATCCTTCCGAGGAACGCTGATACAGATCGATAACGTCGATACAGCGGGTGGTTACACTCATAGGGGATTCTGCTTATGCATATCCTAATGGTAATTTGGAAACTTTTGCGGGGGGGACTTCATTTCTAAATATGAATGACTCCTGAAGTGTCTGCGAGTTCCTGAAACTGATTCTAAATAAAGTTAACAAAAGATACATTTCCAAACATTTTGACTTCATCATATTATGAACAACTTTGTTTTCATTTAAACACATATGGCCAGTGTAAGACGCATTTTATGCAATCATGCAATTTGCCAGCATGTAATTACTAATGACGTTATTACTCTTCTAATTATTTCCATACGAGCACAAACAGTTATTTAATTAATCTTGAACTAATGATTCGTTGAGATATGCCAAAGGTGTTTCACTTATATGTTTTCATGTAGCCCCCAATGTATCAAAATGGGTAGAGTGGGGGGACTGGGGGTGGGGGGTGTTGTCGCTGCTGGAAAATTCTCACCTGATTGTCTTATTTAATTACCTCCCATCTCAAGGGGCAGGGCTTTGTGTACATACACACCACTCGTGTATGCATGCGAACGTGCATGCAAACTCTCTCACACACATACACACACACACACACACACACACACACACACACACACATACACATACATCCTTTCCACAAGTCTAGAGGTAGACCCTCTAATCACGCTTATGCTTTCTTATAAAGGTGTACGATTGCCGACTGGCCTACTTGACTTTGTGCTGTCAGCTCAGAAGGGATTCCACAAGGTCAACCAAAATGTTGTTGAATTGGTGGAGGATTTCTTGTGACTGTAGTTTGGCCAAATTCCCTCCAAAATGGCCTAATGCATGCTGCTTACTGCACTTTTGCTTGAGCGTTAAAAGAAAAGATGGCTTGTGGGTCAAATTAAGACAGTGTGCAGAAGTGATACATATAAAAGTAAGTATCCTATGTGAAAAAATGTCAGATTGTGCCAGCAATCAGCTATGACCTACTCTACCCAATCAACAACCTTGATTTGGTTGAACCAAAATACCTTAACGACTACTTAAAACTAAGTTGCAGTTATAACTTAAATTTACCTTAACTGGTCTGGTCTGAACTCTACAGAAAGTTTCACTCTCAAGTAAAAAACAGCATTAACAGCAATGTGGCAGTGCGGGTCACATGGCAACTCTATAACATACTCTATAATTACGATAAAATCTATTTACAATTCGATTCTCTTTGAGCATATGTAGAGGTGCGTACTGGCGCAGGGCCAGGGAATGAGGAAGAGGAGGCATGCGGAGGCGAGACAGCGCTGTTTGGCGTGTTTATTGAGAAGTCAGGAGCTCATAGGCCAATATATAAATAGTCCATGCGAATCACCGCTTTCCAATCTCCCGCTGTCTGTCCGGTAGCTTGCCTGTCGAGCGGAACTCGCCCCGTGCGATCGGTCTCACAGGCAACCAAACAAACAATTATTCCTTCCTGTTTTGGAATAGGGCGAATCAGTGGAGTCCCTCCGTTGATTTGCCCGATCCACAGCAGCTGAGTGGCCCTGGGATGGGAGCCTGCACCGCCTGTCTGCAGCGACAGCTTGACCACGCCTCCTTGGTCCACCACACCATACAACTAACTGCCACATCACCAACTCCACCCAGTTAAGACAGATTTATAAATACATTTAATTCAACTCATAAGGTAAATTGTCCTATATGAGTTCATGTGGCGATGGGCAACGAGAGGTGTGCTTGCATCATTTATGGCAGATCCAGGGTCAGTTTGCCATAATACATTGTTGACATAGTTAACGTAAGATGAAATTTAGCAGCAGACAGCAATACACGGGGCCAAGGGTAGTTGGGCCCTTAGTTAAAGTGCAATTGGGGAGCTGGCCCTGGCTATCTGAAGTCATAGTGTTGAACACCAATACGGCAAGTAAATCCCTCAGCATACGCAATTCAGTTATATAATATCACTTCTATCATTTCTTTATGTGGCATGGTAGCGCAGTGCATTGCACTGTTGCCTCACAGCAAAAGGGTCCTGGGATCCCGCCTGGGGCGCTGTTGGCACCGTGCTCCGGATGGGTTATCTCCTAAATAGGAGCCTTTCTGTGTGGAGTTTGCATGTTCTCCCCATGCTCACATGGGGTTTCCTCCACCTAACGTCAGTCCAGACCCCCACCAAAAACATGCACCCATCATCGTCTGACCAGCGATGGACACTCATCACCAGGTCCCCGGGCGCGTCCACGTATGCTGCCCACTGCTCCTGGCTGTGCCCCCGGAGGAAGGACAAGCCAAGGCTGGGTTAAACGCAGAGGCCTCAATTCACCAGCGACCATCCAAAGCATGTGCATGTGTGTGTGTGTGTGTGCGTGCATGTGTAGTAGTGTGGTGTGCTGTGTGACAATTAAAGATTCTTCTTATTCTTCTTCTTCTTCCTAGAACATTATCTTTTATTCCACAACACTTTTTCATGTCCAGTGGAAGGCTAGTTCATTCGATCAAGGTTTCAGAGAGTTTTTTAGTCTTTTTAATTGTAAGTTATGGAATTCACCCTTATGTTATAATGGTAACACCTTTGGCTTTGACTATGAGGTATAACATATATATTACAGTACAATTCTTGCAAAACTTTGCTTGATATCTAAGTACTAAAACAAATGTATGCTGGTATATGCAGGTAAATGTACTGTAGATGTAGAGGCGTAGTTCTCACTCTGATCTCTATTTAAACTCTGGTCCTCCAAATATGTAAGATTCAATGTCTGTAGGGTTTCCAGGGCTTAATACAATCACATTGACTCACACCAAATAAAGTAAAGAGAGATGTATCTTGTCCAGGCACTCACATAGATCCTCCACTGCTTCGCTGCTTCACTTCTTGGTTCTCCTCGCAACAGGTTTAGTCAATTTGACTTTCTGCCTGTATGCAGGGATCAGGTGGATCAAGACAAGGTTGAGGTTTCCCAGCGCAGCATGGGGAATGGCATACACGACGTGTTGTGGACGGTGGTGTAGCAGTGATCCTGTGTGTTCTCCTCTATGCTGCTGTATTCACTAAACTGCTTGTATTTTGTGAGTCCTTGTCTTACATTCCATTTCTTTTTAAAAACCCAGAGAACTATAACTAGATCTGTGCACCGCCATCTCAAACAATGACACACTTGTCTGTGACCGATCAGAAATCTGCAGTACTGTCACGTAACCGTTGTATGGATGAGAAAAGCAGTATTTTTTTAATAACTTACTCTACAAAAATGGACGTGTTGGAATTGCCCCGAATACAAATCTTATTCATCGTGTCCGTGGATTCGCCATGACCTCCAAACACCAGTGATGTAAATTTTTCATGAACTAAAACAATAGGGGTCTCCGCTCCCTTCGGGGGTTGAACCCCTAATAATCAGGCTGGTTCCAAATCAGCTATTCATCACCATTTCACTATTATGAAGAAAAAACCCTGAAACTATGACATGTCAAAATTATCGTACATGTATGGATTTTTTTCCAATTTATTAATCGTACATCATACAAAGGGCTACATTATCATACAAATAAGATAATTATCGTGCATCTGGCAATGCTCTCCCTCTCTCTGTGCCACACTCCATTACCTAAATATAATTTTGTTTTTAACTTAGTTGTTTAGTTTACAACTTGAAACACCATTCTACCAAGGAAATAGAAGAAGAACTTTTACAAAAAGACAGAAACCTTTGTTTGGGTGAAGGTAAAGAAAGAGAGAGCGACAGAAGATTGAACCAGAGAGCAAGAAGTTGAGGGGTTAGCCTCATGCATTGACTCCTAGCTGTGGCATTCATAATAATATTTAATAGTAACTCATAATATGTTCTTGTCTCCTGCCTATACAGTATATGTTCTCGGTTGATGGTGTGGCATGTCGCGGTGGGCAGAGCGTTTCCCATCATGCCTTGGGTCACGTCCCATGTTCCTCCATACCACCACCAACATGGATTTCCTGCATTAGTTACTCACAGTACGATCCCTATACATACAACGGTACACAGTGCACGTAAGAAATGAAATTCATCTTCACAAAATACTTGGGATTTTGCTGCGTATTTAATTACCAGCCAGGCGTTTTTACCACGATGCCCAACGTGTATCGCATTGCCTGCTCAGTGAAAGTGTCTATTAAAGATGTGTGTGTGTGTGTGTGTGTGTGTGTGTGTGTGTGTGTGTGTGTGTCTCACAGAAATCCACACCTGATACAGAAATATCCTTCAGCGTGAGCGTTATTATGATTATTGTAACAATTGTGACGCGTAGTAGACACAGTGTTGGTTTCAGTTGTTCTCCCGGTGACATTTTACTGTTGAATAACTGCATTCTGGGATGTAATTACAAATGGTTCATTTTTTCTTTCCCCCATTTAGCTTCAACGTGGCCTCCTGTTATGAGCCAATCAAATCTTTGCTTGTAGCCTCTCAATTTGCTTAACTTCTAGACTAGGTGGAAATTCACTGGGGCAATCGATGCCTTGGAAGGTTGCCTGTAATCATTTCTGTATTTTTTATATTTATTCCACAATGTTAACTCCATCGTTGCTATAGAGTATTTGTACTTTGCTGTCCCATAGTCAGCTGCACAAGTGATACCCCCTTGTAACTTCTGTTTAGAGACGTGAACATATCATTTTTTCTGTTTTTACGTTCTTATCTTGTCTTAAAGTCAGAGTTCTTGTTAATATTAGTCTTGTTTCTTCATGAGATTTTCCACTGACTGTCTATGGGGAACATGACCACTGCCTCAATGGTGAAAGTAGTAGTAGTTCTGGTAGTAGTAGAAATGATAAGAGTAGTAGTAATGATGATGGTAGTAGTAATAATAACCATAATGATAGTAGTAGTAGCAATGGTAGTTAATTTGGTAATAGTACTATTAGTTGTAGTATTAGTAATGATGGAAGTAGTAGTAGTAATAGTAGTAGGCTGTATTAATTGATATATTAGTAGTTCTAGTAGTTTTCACAAATCTGAAAAGAGTAGTTCTAGTATAGTAGTAGTTCTAGTCATAAAGTAATAGTTATGGTGATTTTATCAATTTAGTGGCCATGGTCCTTATAATAATTTCCTTTATAATAATAATAATAATAATAATAATAATAATAATAATAATAATAATAATAATAATAATAATAATGGCTTTATTCCTGACAGGAATGTAACATCCCACTAAAATATAGGCTAATAAAACAAAAAAGCTGCGCAGTACGTCGTGCATGGGAGCGTGGAAATAAACATTTAAAGCGGGAGAACAGAACAACGAGCGGCGAGAGGGAGGAGGGGCAGTGGGGGAATAAAGGGAAAGTAGGGTAGAGAGAAGGAACGTGGCAGGATCGAAGAGAGAGAAACAGGGAGAAAGAGACAGAGAGGAGGGAGAGGAGATGGGGGAGAGAGGGACAGAGAGAGAGAGAGAGAGGGAGCGAGAAAGAGAGAGAGAGAGCATCAGAGTGTGGCGGCTTAGAGTAGGATAAAGGGAAAGGAGGGAGGGAGCGAGAGAGTCGGAGGAATGAATAAGAAAAGAGGGGGTGGTGGATTCTCTCTCTCCCTCTCTTTCCCTCTCTCCTTCCACAACCTCATTATGTCTGCTGGCATTTTAACTTCTTTTGATGATTTAGTAAGCAGAGGCAGGCGGAGGAGAGTGGGAGAGAGGGAGCGAAAGAGGGAGGGCGTAAAAGAAGAGGGTAGGGGGGCGTTGATATGGGTTTCCACCACCATCTATGACACCGAGTCACTCCTCCGCCATGCATCCCTTACTTTGTTCATGAGAGAGAGAGAGAGAGAGAGACAGAGAGACAGAGAGGAGTGAGTGTCTTTAATTTAGTGGGATCCCGAAACGCGTGAAATCCTTTATGCTATCTGGGTCACAGCACGCCTCAGAGGCTGTATCAAAGGAGCCAGGGGCTAGCGCTCTGTTGGAATACACACACACACACACTTACACACACACACACACACACACACACACACACACACACACACACACACACACACACCAAAACCAACCAGCAGTAAGAAAGGCATTGCGGTAACTACAACTGCTATCCACATGCTTGAGCCATTTAAAGGATGGCTTGGCTATTTTCAACCCAGACCTTATTTAAATGTTGGGCACTAGAAATGGACACTAGAAACAGGAAGTTGTTTTGCTTCCTACTGGCAGCCAACTGTATAGCCGTT